>NC_051066.1:103808080-104108080 GCF_004664715.2 Peromyscus leucopus | reverse complement strand
TTATTTGTTGTATTGTACATATATTCCTCTTCCTGTTTGAAATATTTTGTATATTGATAAAAATGTAAAATTATATTGTCATACTGTATGTATGTTCTACCTCTGTTTAGGATATTTTGTATATTGATACATATTAAGGATATTGCTCTCATATTGCATATTTCACTATACATTTCTACCTCTGTTTAAGATATTTTGTGTATTGTCACAACTTTGAGGTCATTGTCCTTATACTGTACATCTGTTTACAGACTGTTTACCTTGTTAATGTGAAGCCTTAGTCTTTAAGTTATTTAGATGACAAGAATTACAGGTTAATAGTCACCCATATTTGTCACATTTATAGTTATGTTAGTTAGGTTTTCCAGATTTACAGAAACATAGGTCAGATGGATAGGTAATCTTCAAACACTTCATAAACCTAGAGAATATGGCATTTAAATGTTTTTTATTAACTTAGATTTCTGTTGACATGAGACACAATTGCTCCTGGCAGCACCAACCTGATCCCAAGAGAATGTTGGGCTTCCAAGACACTTCGTTTGAAAGTTTGTTTTCTTCTTGGCACAAAATGACTTGCTGGGCAAAGAACTTCCCTTGCCTCGACTGCTGACATTATAAACACTGTCCTTTCCAGACAAGCAGGACACAAGGAAAAGCAACTACTGAACTCTGCCAAGACGGGGTAATATAGTCTTTCAATATTCCTACTTCTGAAAATGGTCTGTCAGACATACTAGGCCTGAAGCCAAACTGGATGCCCCAACAATGGTGTGAAAATTTAGGTGACTGTCTAGGCTGCCAGCTGTCTCTGTCTATTCTCACAAGAATTTCAAAAATTGCTTGCTTGCATTTTCCATTTTCTAAGGTATTATTATGTTCCTTCTTAGGTCTTCAATGGGATTGAAAACAAAATAGTTACAGTTACAACCTTATCATATCTTAGCTAGAACATGTTAAGTACTAGATTCAGATTCTTCAGGATAGGACAGCTATTGGAGTAATCTCTGTAATGTGCCATGTACCTATGTTCTGGACATCTCTGGATTTTAGTATGTGTCTCTTGTTTGATGTTGTTCTTGCTGGTTGTTATTCTATTTTTTTTAGGTTATTACTTTTCCCCTCTGCTGGACAATAATTGTTCCTATTATATATAGGTTTATATTAGGTTAGAACTTTCTTATTTAGACAAAAGGGGGAGATGGAGTGAATAGCTGTTCTGTCTATGACCTTGAAGCACTGCCCCTAGAGATGCAGCTGGTTATTGCTCTACCTGCCTATGACCTTGAAGTACACGCCCCCTGGGACGTGGCCTCTCGGCCACCCTTAGGACCTGAGATGCACACAGGCATCGCTCTCTTCAGTCCCTTGTGGGACTTGGATGCGGGACTGATCCAGGCAGCCAGAACAGTATTCCAGAACCTGTATCATTATGTTCTGTACGATGAGGTTTTTCCCCAATAAATTCTGTTGCCCATTAAAGGCTCCGTGGATTTCTCATTATATCACAGCACACTATGGGACTTGTGTGTTTGTGCAGACGCTGCTGCAAACAGCTTTTCTGTGCTGCTTTCCAGTCATATAAAAGTATATCAGCAAATAGGTATAAAACTTAATGCCATGCAATGATAATAAACAACTAGATTAGACTTTTATGTATTTACTCTGCTATAATTTATCATTATTCTAGCATACAAGGTAAAAAAAAAGTTGTTAAAATATTTACAATGTGTTACACAGTGTGCCACATTCCACTGGTGATGGCCTTGTAAACCCATGGTGGTACTGTGTCCTGTGATTTCACCAAGAGTCCAAGCTGAACACTGATCTATACTGTCCAGATTTGTTACATACACTCCATAATGCTCCTACTACAAAACGTCCTGAGGACTGCACTGACAGAACGCTTCCCTGCTGTCAAGTGACACATGACTGTGAACATGTGGTAGAGATTTAGCATGAACAGTAAGTGCATGTTCACAGTAGAGTTTCCATGGGAGCCTCTCCATGGGAGGTGAATACATGAATGTCCACCCTCACATCTTGCTGCACCTCTGAGACGTTTCAGAATCTAATACAGATAATGCTCCACTGTGAGGCAGAATCTTGACTCTCCTCAACATCCAGAGGCCTCTGTAGAGCTTTCTAGACTGATATGAGCAGTGAGGGTAACAGTGGCAGGCTCACCTGCAGGAGGGCAAGAGGCAGGACTTCCTGGAACAACCCAGGTACAATCCCTCCCAGAGCAACCTCTTTCCAGAGCTTTCCTCCCCGCCAAGCCATATTTGTCTTCCCCACCCCAGTTTCAGGAAGCCTTTCTGAGTCATGCCTGGTACCTCTACAGTCCAAATGAAGGAGAGCCTTGGGTGACCCCACAATGGCTGCCTGCTTGGAGAAACTTCATAGAATCAGGGAGTTCTCGGCCCTTCTTTCTGCATGCCCCCGCCTGCTCCTGGGTACTTCCCCTGGACATTGCCATTAAGAGTAGATTCACTCTGCCACATTGGAGTGTGAGTTCCACAGGAGCAGAGTCTAGCTATGGCTGTGTCACACCAATATGAAGAGCCATGTTGGGCACACAGGGAGTCCTGGAAATGTGTTGGTGGCAATAGCTCTCCTTACCAGAAAAACCAAAGTTCGGGATTTGAGTGAATATGCACCAACATATGGAATGAGCAAATCCTGGCTGTGTGGGAGAGAGAACTGTTCTAGAACTTGTTTAGTTCATTCCTAATTCTATAGAGTTTATTTAGGGCTTATGGTTTCAGAGTTTAGAGTCCAGGACCATCATGGTGGGGAGCATGGCAGCAGGCAAGCAGGCATGGTGCTGGAGTAGTAGCTGAGAGCTTACATCTTCAGACGCACCTACTAGGCTGAAAAAGCTAAGAATGGCCTGGGCTTTTGAAGCCTCAAAGCCCACGCCCAAGTGACACTTCCTCCAGCAAGGCCACATCTCCTAATCCTTCCCAAACAGTTCCACCAAGCATTCAAATATGTGAGCCTATGGAGGCCATTCTCATTCAAACCACCAGAGGTTAATAACTAGCACTTTCCAAATATTTACAATTGGAATACTGCCTTGGCACATCTCAAGTCTATCCTGGAAAATTTGTAGAGGGGTATCGATTTGCATATGCTAAGAGCATTCCATGCTCTAAGGATGGAAACAAGTCCTGCTCTGCTGTCAGGAACAGAAACAAAAGTGTGAATGGTTTGCAGCAAGCTGAGAACAAGGTTCCAGAAAAGACCCAACTGATGCTACCAGGGAACTGCACTCTCCTTTCAGCTCTTCCTTGGAAAACAGTCAAACCAGTAAGTGGGGGGCACTGTAAAGTCCTCAGTGGGGCTCGAAATGCTAAAACAGAGTCACTGGTTCCCTAAAGAAGTGTGTGAGGACAAACGGAGACATAAAAGTAAGAGAGACGTCATTAAAGCAGTTCAAGCTCTAAAATAAACTACAGTTTGATCAACAAAAAGTGAAGGGGCAAGGCTGAAAGGAGACAGGCCACAGCTCTCTACATTTTGCTTCATCCCAATGATTATGAGACTGCAATACATCATTTATTGTATAGTCTGTGGTTTTTTTAAAACTGGATTTATTTATTTTATTTGTATGATGTTCTGCCTACACATATGTATGTGTACCATGTGTGTTACTGGGACCCTCAGGGGCCAGAAGAGGACTGGATCCCCTGTAACTGCAGTTACACATGGTTATGGGAATTGAACCCAGGTCCTTTGCAAGAGAAACAAAGTGCTCTTAACCACTGAGCCATCTCTCCAGCCCCCTCTTCATATTTTCAGTCAAGATCATAAGACTGTATTTTCTAATCATTTTTAAATTAGTTAAGTATATTTGAGTTATAGTGAGTAATACTTAGTTTCTAAAGAAAAGTGATAATTTAAAAAAAAATACTGTGAGCTCTCCCAAAGTAGAATAAAAGAAAAAAATGTATGGGCATGAAACAATAGAGCAGAAAAGAGATGTCTTAATTTCATTTACTTTGCTGTGATAAGACACTGTGACAACGCAACTTAATGGAGAAAAGGTTTATCTGGTTCACAGTCCTGGGTTACAGTCCATCACTTCTGGAAAGCCAAGGCATCAGGAGCCAGTGTCAGGCAGCCAGTCACACCACGTGCACAGTTAAAAGCAGAACAACAACCTGATGCGTGCTCACCAGTACTCAGCCTACCCTCCTCCCAGTCCAGGGCCAGCGCGTGACATGGTGCTGCCCTTCCCACTCCAGTTAACCCAACAGGACAATCTCTCACAGGCTGCCCACGGGTGAACCTGACCTGGACATTCCTGGATGAGATTCCTTCTCAGGTGATCCTACATTGTGTCAAGGTGAGGGAGAGAACTAACACCAGCTGGGTACATCTGAGGAGCAGCTCAGGGAGCAGGGGTCATCTGAAAAATACTGCTAAGCTGGATTAAGTTCTGGAAAGACTGAGCCACAGCAATAAAGCAAAGAGACACCACAATAGACAGGCACAGAAGGACAAAGAGGACACAGGCGAAGGTGGGACTTACCAAAAGTGACCATGAAGACAAAGTTTTAACAGTCCTAAAGCATTGGGTTAACTCAAGGGTTAAATCTTGTCCCAAGCTCGGGTCATTTTAAAATCACTTATTGATTTCTTCCAACCAAATAAGAAGTTCTCCCCAAACATGTCAACAATAACACCCTAAAGCCGAGAAGCATAAAACGGGAAGCAGCTGACGGGTCAGTGGGTAAAAGCAGCTGCTGCCAAGACCGACTGTCGGGGTTCGATCCCCAGAAGTCATATGGTAGAAGCCCAGAACTGACTCCTGCAAGTTGTCCTCTGACCTCTGCACACGTGCTGGGCGTGCGTGCTCTTGCACGCGGGCACACACACACACACCAAATGTAAGACATTTTACAAAGGCATATCAAATTAAGAGAATAAAGGATTGTCATAATCACATACTTTCCATAGATGCAAAAAATTCATTTGATAAAATTTATAATGTAGTAATAACAAATGTGCACTAAAATAATAAAGAGAAATTTTTAAGGAAATCGTATCTCTCAGAAAACAACATTATTTTCTTAAATTTTATTATACTTACTATTTGTGTGTTTGTATGTATGTGTGTATGCATGTGTGTATCTGTGTGTGCATGTGATGCGTGTGCATGCATATGTATGTGTGCTTGTGTGTGTCTTTGCACATGTGTGCCTATGTGTACCTGTGTGTACATATGTGTGTGTGCATGTGTCTGCATACTGGAGGTGAGAAGGCAGCCTGTGCTCTAAACAACAATTACTGTTGTTACTTTACATGTAGAGTTTAGTGGCCTTCAGCTCACTCACATTATTATTATTTAAAGATTTAATCTTATTTTTAATTATGTGTATATGTGTGTGTCTATGTGTGGGTATACACATGTGAGTGCAGTGCCCAGCAAGGCCAGAAGAGGGCGTCAGATCCTCTAGAGCTGGAGTTAAGATGTTTGTGAGCCTGACATAAAATCACAAACTTACTTAAAACATGATGAGGTTTTTGTTCTTACTGTTTTGAGAATGAAATTTTCACTTGACCACCTGGTTCACAAGCATGAACGTTGCAGATGACAATGTGGTCCAGAGAAGCTCAAATCTGGACACTCCTGCATGCTGCTGGTAGCAACTGTAGCATGAAAAATATTTGGAGCTGTCTAATAAAGTCAAAATGGGCGTACACCACAATAGAGCAATTCCATTCCGGGGTAACAGACCATAGAGGAGTGTTTTTCAAACAATAGGTTACAAGTCAGTAATGAGTCATGAAATCAGTTTAAAGGATTGAGATCAATATCCCTTAAAAAAAAAAAAAACCACCAGAAAACTTCTTGAGTACTGGAAAAGTCAGGTTATCTCATGGAATTGGCTTCAGTTGTATCTGAGGTGGTGGGCTCACTCTACAGATGTCTGTGGTTTTGTAGGATGTACATTTTGCTCCAATCTGAAAAGCCCTACAAAGACTCTCCCCTTGTTTCCCAGAAGAAAAAAAAAATTCCCCGTGTTCACCAGAAAACATGAGCAATGCGTTTTACCAATTTGTAAAAAATATCAAAATATTGAACACAACTCAAATACTGATCAAAGGTGGAGACTTGAACAAGACAGTCAAATTGTGGCATTTATACATGCAGAACTATTATGACAAGTTGCAACGAAACTTCCTGTAACTTAGATAAACCATAGAAGCAAAATCTCAGGTGAAAACAGAAAGCTATAGAGTACATCAGATACTATGCCTTTTCAGTTGAGGTTAGAGGCAATATACTAAAAATAAATAAAAACAACCCAGACATAGATTCCCCAAACTGGACTGGCTGGGGTCAGACCTGAGCCCTGCCACCCATAGGCCATGAAATTTGAGAAAAACACTTAACTTCCACGCCTCAGTTTCTCCTTCCACCTGTAAAATGTAAATACGAACCTGCCTCATGAAGTTTTAAGATTTAAACTCACACAATAAATAGCGAAAAAGGAACCTGAGAGAAAGGGCAGAGCCTGAAATATTTTAGGTCGTAAGTTGGGTGGTAGGCACATAAGAATTTTACATCATCGCTACTGCATTTGCCTACATCAGATACTAGATTTGTCAAACAAAGGGAAGATGACTCAATGTCAAGGCTCTGTAAACAGGCTCAGAGTAAAACCCTTAAGGAGGTAAGGATGCTGTCTTGGGTGATGTGTACCTGGTTCTCAGCTTGTCGCCAGCAGTTGCAGTCCAGTTCTGTATCAGCCCCAAGACTGGGTTCTTCTTATGCTGCTTGGTGTTCTGGGCCAGCAGTTCCCGGGCCACAACCTGCACAGAGAGTTAGTTTATCCTCCATCAGCCATGTCTCGCAAGTGTGGGACCTATCAATGTCCTCAAAAGCTGCAGCCAGATGAAGTCCACTTGCCATTAGCAAACTCCTTAGAGAGAAAGAAATCTAAGACCCCATCCTTCCGGGGGCCTCCATATCCCATGGTAGATATGTGGCATTTTCCAGACCATTTCAATCCCTGCCCATGGCTGAGTCCTAACTCTGGAGAACAGCTCTCTCTCCCCTGGCTTCTGCCAGCCTCTCACACTAGCCTTGGCACCAACCATCTTAGTCAATGCGTCATGTGAAAGCTGCTTGCTTCCAATAGCCCAGATGTCTCCCTTCCCTTTTCTGTCATTGACATTCTCAGGTTGATTCAGTCTTTGGAGAATACTACTATAAAATATGCTAGGCGGTGGTGGCGCATGCCTTTAATCCCAGTACTCAGGAGGGAGAGGCAGGCAGATCTCCATGAGTTCAAGGTCAGCCTGATCTACAGAGTGAGTTCCAGGACACACAAAACCGCAGAGAAACCCTGTCTCGATGCTGCCCCCCCCCAAAGAAAAACCCACAAGCAAAGCAATCTGTCAATATCCATTAATTTATCAATATTTACTCTCCAGTGACTTTAAAGTTACCATTTTGTTTCAAAATACTGAATACTGTTGCAGATCTGTTCAAAGATCTCTCTGAATCAACCACAGAAGGGACTCAGTGGACAGTGCACAGCTGGTATTAGACGTGTGAGTGACGTACCTTGGCCCCACCTGCCACTGACTAAGCCCCTATAGGAAGAAAGAACCGAAGCAGAACCAGCTGAGCCTTGAACCACATTGCTGAAGCTCAGGCCACATGACGACTGCAGTCACACTCAGAAACGGCTGTCAGGGCACCAAGCCTGTGCCGACTCATTTCCTCAGCTCTCGATTTTAGGACATTTTCTTCATTACTTCACAATAGCATACATCATCATCATATCTCTCTCTCCCTCCCTCCCTCCCCCTCCTCTCTCTCTCTGTCTCTCTCTCTGTCTCTCTCTGTCTCTGTCTCTCTGTCTCTCTCTCTCTGTCTCTCTGTCTCTCTCTCTGTCTCTCTCTCTCTGTCTCTCTCTCTCTCTCTCTCTCTCTCTCTCTCTCTCTCGTGTGTGTGTGTGTGTGTGTGTGTGTGTGTGTGTGTGTGTGTGTCCAGTTTTGCCTTTTTTCATGGGTTCCAGGTATCAGATTTCAGGTCCTCATGCTTTCATGACAAGCCCTTTCCTTTCCCACTGAGCCACCTCTGCCACCCCAAACCCTGTGTATGATTTTTGTTTTGTTTTTAACTTTATTTAAGGGAGAATCTTAGTAAGTTTCTCCAGCTGGTCTCAGACCCACAATCCTCTGGCCTCAGCCTTCTGAGTACCTTGATTACAGGACTGCACCCCAGGCCCTGCATTTCTGAAATGCTTTTACATGGATTATATATGGATATGATATGTGATTTCATTCACAACAGCATCCTAAGCAATCCTTTGATTTTCATTGTGACATAGGAATCTACTTATCTGCTGAATGTCTGTATAATATTCTGTTTGGCCAAATCATAACTCGTTAAACATTTCCACTCAGTAGGATATTTAGGTCACTTCTAGTTGCATGGTATCATATGTGTGCATGTGTGTGCAGTGTGTGTAGTACACACATGTGAGTAGATACACTCACCCATGTATGGGAGTGTGAGGGCAGAAGTAAATGTCAGGCTTCTTATCCCCACCCCACCCCCACCCCCACCCCCAGGGTTTTTTTTGTTTGTTTGTTTGTTTGTTTGTTTTTCTGCGACAGGTTTCCTGGATGAACTTGGAGCTTGCCATTTGGCTAGGCTGGCTGGCAGGGAGCCCCTGGGGTCTGCCTGTCTCAGCTCCCTGACTGCTAGGGTTAAAGTTGCACACAGCCACACCCAACTTTTACATGGGTGCTGAGGATCTGAACATAGGTCCTTCATGCCTACCCTGCAGGTTTCACTCACTGAAGTGTCTCCCTAGCCCTTAATCTTTATAGCCACATATTCTGACAGGTAGTACTTTCCTCTTTAGATCCCACAGACCAAATCCTCATGCAAATGAACACAGGGTTCTCAGGGAAAGCCATGCTGTTCATGGGAGAGATGCTGAAAGGTCTCAGAGCCTTTATCTTTTTTTGGGGGGGTGTCTGGGGGAACTTTGTTTATCTGATAAACAGAGTCCTTATTTATCTGCATGTAATAACCCTGCCTCCCTGTTCAATGCTATACAATGAACACACTGGGTTTCCAGGGTGCAGTTTTTCCAGCAGGGAGCCCAGTCCACCCAAAACCAGGATTTATGTATGTATAATCTGTTATTTCTTTATTCACTCACACCTCCTCATGGGGTTGAGTCCCTGGGCTATACAAGGAACAGAGCATATAACATTTTTGTTTGGTTCCTTGAAGTATTGTCTTGAAACTTCAAATTTCTATCTTTAGGGGCCTGAGAGATGAGTCAGAAGTTACATGCACTGGCTTCCAGAGGACACAGGATTGATTCCCAGTGCCCATACAGCAGGTCACAACCTTCTGTAACTCCAGTTCTAGGGATTTGACACCCTCTTTTGGTCTCCATGGGTGCACAGACATGCATGCAGGCAAAACACTCATACACATAAAATAAAAATAAATATTTTCAAAAGTAAGTTATACCTTTAGACGGACTGCATGGCCAAAGATTTTTTTCCTTTGGATATAGGGGGTGTAATGGAATATAGAGCATAATGCATTAAGTCCAGTGGGTGTGGGAGTCACTGTATTATGGGGTCCAGTAACATGAACAATTTTATGATAGCTTGATATAAAACAAGCACAAAAATCAAACATCGCCAACAGTGAGTGTGTGGTGATAGACTGTGTACCCTAATAAAATCTGCCTGAAGATCAGAGGACAGAACAAGCTACTAGATTAAACATAGAGGCCAGGCCATGGTGGCACACACCTTTAATCCTAGCACCCGGGAGGCTGAGATCCATCTGGATCTCTGTGAGTTCAAAGTCACCACGGACTACATGAGATTGACTCAGTCTAGGAGAGAAACAGAGCCAGGCAGTGGTGGCACACACCTTTAATTCCAGCACTTGAGATTTTATGCCTTTGCTCCTGGTACTTGGGAATCACACGCCTTTAATCCTAGCACTAAGAAGGAAGTGATATGGCTGGGCAGAGAAAGGTATATGAGGCGTGAGGAGACAGGAACTAAAGCTTTTTCAGCTGAAGCCCTTTTTCGGCTGAGGAGTCCTAGAGGTAAGATGTGGCAGTGGCTTGTCCTTCCTCTCTCTGATCTTTCAGCATTTACCCCAACATCTGGCTCCGGGTTTTTTTTTTATTAAAAGACTATTTAGCAATTCGAGTTACGTGAGAGAAACAGCTAAGAATAAGTGGAAATAAGAGTTAAAACGATCCAGCATTCAAGCTCAAGTTTCACCAACTGTATCATCAAGACTAACATTCACAGGTTTTGTTCTGGTGAACATTTACAGTTTTTGTTCTGTTTAATGTAGGATTGTTCCAACTTGCTCTCCCTCTAGTGCCAAAAGCAACATCATTCCAACTGTTAAACAATGGCTGTCTCTGATTCCTGCCCACTGCAGTCTTCCCTGGATTTACGGCCGCCCCAGAACAGAGCGCACGTTGGCTGCTGTGGTCTCTCTGTTCCCTGGAATACAGGTAGCAGGAGGGCAGATGTGTTTGTCCTTCACCAGCGGACAAGGAACAACAGTCTGGGGAGTGGGAGGTCACTGGATTCCAGTTCGCTCTTCAGTGAGCTAACGGCATGTTCTCTTCCTGCCTTCCTTCACCCCCCACCTCCAGTCCCTCAGCAACACTCTCTGTCACTGCGGCAATCTCTCTGATTTAAGCGACTTAAATTGAGAATATTAAGTCACTCTAATTAGAATAAAATTAGAATGATATAATAATCAACTTCTTCCTGCTAAATTTAAGAGAGCCAAGAAAAGCTGCCCCTTGGCTAGCACCACAAAAGCAGGTAACCCCCTTGGGGGTCTCTGCTCCTTTTCTAGGTCATGAGACAAATCGATATGCTTTTCAAATGGGTTATTTCGCACTGCCGGTGGCTCCCTGGTGTTAGGAGACCTTCTGGTCACTGTGGCAAATATCCAGCAAAGTAGTGGGAGGGTCTGCTCGGGCTCCCAGCTTCACCGCACCGAGGGCATAGTAGGTTAGCAGGGCCGCAGGCATCATTGTGGCCAGAAAGCAGAGACAGAGAGTATCTCACTAACCGACTTTCTCATCTCCCCTGGTCATTCCATCCGGGTGCCCGGCCCCTGGGATGGTACAGTCAAGGGTGTACCCTCTTGGTCAATCCTCATAGGTATACCCAGGTGTGTTTTGATAATCTTCCAGGTGCTTCCTAAATCCAAGTTAGTAGAAAGTCAAGATTGATACCCAGATCAGCGATAGAAGCTCTCAGCTAGAGATACAGTGGCTACAGCCTCTAGATTGAACACTTTATCAGACAGAATAGCAGACAAGGCCAAGACAGGTCAGATGCCTGAGACAAGAAAAGCTAAAATGAGCATTCCTACCCGTGAGGTACGTTCCTGAATAGACTAGAATAGAATATGTTTTATATTTTATCGTATTTACACTATTTTTATACCTTCCCATTTTAAAACCATCACAGAGTCACAAAAAGTTACAAAAAGTAAAGTAGTGTGGAGAGATACATACGAGGAAAGTGACCTCAGATGTGACAATAGTGCTTCTCAAAACCAGGAAATTCTGCAACAAATTTATTCGTCACAGTAGAAATTTCATTATTTAAAAAATATATCCTTTCCTTTCTCCCCTTTTTGTTTTTTGTTTGTTTATTGAGACAGGTTCTCTCTGTGTAGCCCTGGCTGTCCTGGAACTCATTCTGTAGACCAGGTTGTGCTGGAACTCACAGAGATCCTCCTGCCCCTGCCCCTGTCCTGCCTCTGCCCTTGGCTCTGGCCCCCGCCCCTGGTCCCACCCCAGCCCCTGTCTTTGCCTCCCAAGTGCTGAAATTAAAGGCGTGTACCACCACCACCTGGCTTAAAATATATCCTTTTATAAAAATGAATTTTTTTATACAAATGGTTACATCTTTGGCCAGGTCTGGTGTTGTCCTTATACCAAATCCCCTCAGGAAGGTTGTGAAACTTTCTGTCTGGGGATTACGTGTGTGGCCACTTACACGGCTCTCTGGTCCTAAACGTGAGTACCCTATTTTCTTGCATGCCTACCCAAGAGTCCTTTCTTAGAACTTGGGAATGACCGAAGAGCCAGAGCAGACATCATTTTTTTTCTTTTTTTTTTTTTTTAAAAAAGCCCATATACAGGAGGAATTAAGATAATCTATAGCCAACAATGAAGACTATGAGTGTGAGTAACCGTACAGAAAGACGACACGAGAAACACACATTTATAATAAATATCACATGCATCCTGGAACACTGATTGTATAACACCAATATTTTTTTTTTTAGGTCAAATCGCTTTTCAAGGCATCTATGAGGCAACCTTGCATTTCCACATGCTAAGGATTTCAGTGGGTCCTGCCAGGTCCAGTGAGCTTGGATTCAAAGTCACACGGAGGGTTTGCTGCCAAGGTGGAAACATGGGAGCCATTAGAATAGAAAACTATGACTCTGAGGAGAAACATGCAGATGACCCCTAGAGAGGAGAGGCAGCACAGAGGGCCTCAGTCTGCACTTGGTCTGCCTTGTGTCTGGTGACGAAGTCATACAAAGAAGTAGTACTGTGGCTTCAGAGGCCCAAACAGTGCTGCAGACACAAAATAAAAAGGAGGAGTCCTTCACTGACTTCTAGATGGTGACAGGAGAACAGAAAACCAAGTGGGGACCTTCTGTCATGGGTCCTGTGCTGCTGCCTAGGCCACACCCCACAAGGCTGGCCCTAGCCCTGGGAGTTCTAGTTGGAACTGTCACGGAGAATGTAGGATTCCTTTGCTAACATTCGGACACCCAAACATTGCATGGCGTGTATGCTAAAACGTCATTTGTTCTTACTCAAAATGCACGTGGAACTGAGTATCCTATAATTTTCTCTGCAGTAGCAGAGACACGAGGCTCCCAAGGTGCCGTTCAGAGGCCACTTCAGTGTGTGGAGATCAGAAAAGAGCAAGGAGGTATGACTCTTCATCGGACACCATAGCCATCTACTTCTCCTGGGTGCCGGGTCACCGACCCAGGCAAGACTTCTTTGAGGAGAACATTCAGAATCCTCTGGGTGGACAGAGAGGAGGGAAAATACTGAGAGGGTGAGGAGGAAGGAAGGGAGGGGAAGGAGGGAGCTGAGGTGATTCGAAGTTAACAGGTAAACCAACCTGTGTGATTCTGAGTAATTCCTGACCCTTAAACCTGTACTTGACTTTTTAGGAGGAGGGAAGCGGTTGTTTGAGTTCAGCAGAAATGCACACTTCAAGAGAATGGGAGTGGTGAAATTTGGTGATTTTTAGCCAAATCTGGACCCAATTTACCTTTTACTTTCCGTTTCTTCCCAGTTAAATGAACTGCGGGTTAACTGCGTTCTCCTTCAGTCTACCACATTGATGAAGCGCCTACTGTGTGCACCATGTCTACTGCTCATGTTTAGTGCAGACTACGGTGATGAATGAGACACATGTGCCTCTTGAGAGCTTGTGTGTAACCTTGAGAGGTCGGCATGTGCACAACGGACTGGACAAAGCCATGATGCACCAGCAAGGACAAGGCAGGCCCAGAAGCCCAAGGACGGGAGAGTGGATCCTTCCACTGGGAGGGGCAGAGGGCACTTCATGGAGGAGGGAGAGTTGATGTGAACTTAGAGGGCAGAGAACTAACCTCCCTCCCTTCCTCCATTCCTTCTTTCCTTAATTCTTTATGTGACACTCACGATGGTAACAGCCTTTTCCTCTGAGCACCTACCTGGGCTCTGTTCTAAACCTCTTTAGACAGAAAGCTCATTTCCCGCTTGGGCATCTTTGGGAATTGATCTCCTAGCTAAGACAACTCAAGTGGTTTGCCAGGGTCACAGAGCCAGGAAGGGCAAGGGTTGGAACTCAAACCAGGGTTCACACCTTTAATAATTTTAAAGAATTATTAAACTGCACCTACTATGTGACAGGCATAGTGACAGGTAGCGGGGGTTCATACAGAATCCAGGAACAGATGAGTACCGGACAGATGGCAGAGACAGCTCCACAGTAGGCATGGGGGTGACGGGTGACAACAGGTCCCAACACCATAGACATAGAGAGGCTCCGCCCATTCACAACGCCATTATCTGGGCTGGGTGGGAAATACTTCCGGGGCTGTGGGAAGAACACCTCAGAGGACAGAGAGGCTTCTGGAAAAGTGCCTTTGCTGTTTCCTGTTGGAGCGTCTGATGTAGACTCTTTGAGTGGAGCGTGGCAGTTATGGTTTGACGTGTCTGCATGTGCAGGTCTGTGGGCAGTGCTGTGTGCAGTAGAGGCCAGACTCGGAGAGTTTGCCCAGGCCTCCTCCTCCTTAGTCTTCTCCTCCATTCCCTTGGCCCCTTCCATTTCCCACATACACTCTGAGGCCTGCCACACCATGTGGCTCATATCTTACACTATTACAGCAGGGCCATATAGCACCCCTTCACGGGACTTGCTCAGACTCACCCTTGCCAGAGACGGACTGGTGCACTCTCTGGTGACTAACCCAGCTCACCGTACAGAAACCAACACCATCTTTGGTGTAGGGGCAGACACAGAGCTTGTATGCACAGGACGGCCACACTACAGCATAATTGCATTTCATGCTCTGCACCCAGCAGTCTATGGCAACACAGAGTACAATATACATACAACCCTGTGTATATTGTAGCTGATGCCCCCATTTTCTAGGAAAAGGACAAACTAGAAATTTCACAATGTGATAAAACAGAGCCAGGCTGTCTAGCCCAAGTGAGCATCATCCCTCCAGTACCCCCTTCTCTGTACTTCTTATAGTCACTGCCAACTCAGGGGACTTACAGTCACAAGAGGCCATCTCCCAGGAATGTCTTGGATCTAAGAACAGGAACCTGTGAGGCTCAATCCTGGTCCCTTGCCTTCCCCAGGGCGCCACCAATCTCTTCCATCAGTGTCCAAAGCTAGTGTTCAGAGTAGAAACTTCTAGGAGGATTATCAGTTTGGAGCCAAGGCCTATGCCTACTGTGTGGGTGGCTCTCAACCCTCCTGGTAGATAAGCCCGTTTTGATACCACCATGCCAGCAACCATTCCACATTAAAATCACTGCGCTCGCCATTGGAGACTCTGTAAATTCTGGAAAGCCTGAACCCACATTCCCCAGGACAGCTATCAGCAAGAGCTAAGCAGGAGCTGTAGTCCCCTAGGAAGAAGAAAAGGGACCTCAGATTTTCTAGCTCCCCACCATACTCTGAGCCTCCTGGGCCTGCTGCAATTATTAAAGGACACACCTGACCCTGAAGGTAGAGATTATCATTCAGTTATCTTCCAAGGACCCACAGCAGCTGGACACGAGGCGCCTGGAGTGTGGCCTTGGCCCGCAGTCCTGCCAGTCTGTTACCACCCTAAAGAACCGCTTTGTGTGGCTGGCCATGGAGGCCAGCTCCAGAGCAGGTCTGCTCCACCATCAGCTGGCTCAGTACTTCTACACCCCACAGATTTGCCGTTTGGGTCCAAACCCTGTCCTATTGAGAGGCAGAAAATGTTCATCCTCATCCCTAGCCTTCTGTGAAGTCAAAGCTCAAAACTCAGACATGTGCACTGTGACATTCAAAGGGACCAGAGAGGAATCCAGCTGAAGGATTCATGGGGGTGGGGGACTTCCTGAGGCTCCATCCTCCTCCAGATTTGAGGTGGCTGCCTTGAGACCTACGAAATGACCCAGAAACTATGACAGTGTCAGTTCAGTGAAGCTCAAGGACAGATGGGCTACAGTGCTGTCCCCGGGGTCCCCATGGAGAATGATAGGTGTTTGGATGGTTTTAGCCACATTACTGAATGTACTGATTGATAGACCCTCTAGCAAGTGGTTCAGACTAATCTCTCCAAAGCAAAAGAGATCCCCTCCCAAACTGAAGTTTCCTCATCCTGACTCCCACCCCATCCCAGGCTTCCCCTATGGGCATGTCCCTCACTTCCATCAGGTCCCTGTGTTCAGGAAAATGTCAGTTCTCCCTCACACCCAAATCCTGGCTATGATCACAACTCCAATGTTACATGTGTATAATTTTTATTACTCAAAACAAAAGCAAATGAAGTCTAAAATCTGTGACAAAGAAATAAACATCTAGGAGACGGCTGAAAACAAATCCTCTCAAGTTTTCTTGAACTTGAGTAATGTGGAAACCTTCCTGGGGGTGGGGAGGGTAAATTCCCCTGCAATGTTGACTTTACTTGTTTCAAATTATGTTACTTAAACATGCTCAAATGTAAAACTATATATAAATACCTTATGTTTATAGATCTGTCCAACTATAAATGATAAAATTAAATACAAGCCACACTACAAACACCAATGACTCTCACATCGACTGCCCAATTAGCAAGGGGTAAACTGCTTTGTGGCAGAAACTTGGCCCTCCTAGACTGTGGCCGAACTCCAGACACTTTGCTCTTGGCTGGGGAAGAGGCCTACCTCCTTACCCTCTCTGTGGCCTGTGAAGCCCTCCCTACAGCAACACACCATGCTGTCCCTTGTCCCTTGGCTTTCCTTGGCCGCGCGCGCGCGCGCGCACACACACACACACACACACACACACACACACACACACTTTTTTTCACTTAAATTGAACCTATGTCTTTTCTCCCTTTATTGGCTTCCAGTGACCAAGGTGGGGCATGGTACAGATAGCTGACAAATCCCACCGTCCTCCCTCACTCACAGACTGTCTGAGATTTTGGTTACCCATGGTTATGTCTGCAGAAAGTATTAGATGGAAAATTCCACAGATAGTCTTAAGTTTTGATAATAACTATTATATATAGTATATCATTATCATTGTGCTATTATCATTTTTAGCTAATCTCACTGAACCCAACATATAAATTAAATCTCATCACAGGTGTGTGTGTGTGTGTGTGTGTGTGTGTGTGTGTGTGTGTGTGTCCAGGAACAAATAGCATAGCCAAGGGGTGGTATTCTATGTATGACTCATGGCTTTAGGCATCGACAAAGGATCTCAGGATGTTTACCCCATGGATCAAGGGAGGTCTCATGGATGGCAGGGAACCATGTACAAAGACAAAGGCTAGAAGCTCGTGTGACTCCCTGGTTGGATGGTTGTTATTCTAACAGTTGACATACCCTACTTAGACTATTTCTGTTTAGATTATCATCAAAATTAAAATACACAATTAACACATTTTTGTCAAGGACCCACAGGCATCAATTGTGCAACAATGCTAACATCAACCTTCACTGCGGAACTGTTGTAGTCTGTGTAGAAAGTGAAGGCATTTCTCTGGAGAGCAGAGAAGCAAAGAAAAAAGAGTGACTTGGATTTGGAAGGCTCTCTTTCTCCAAAAGTGCACACATGGAATCCTTGAAGGGAGCTTTAAATATTTAGACGATGTAACATCTGGTTTTGAGAACTGGGTACCAGCTTTGTGTGCGGGTCAATGGACTTGGAAAGAGAAAAACAATGCCTATTCAAACTACCTTGGTCAGCTTTTGAAAAAACTGCTCCAAAGTCCCTCTAGTTCCCAGAGAGGATGATCACATTTGGAATTGCTTGGGATCAACCCTACCCCTAAACAGATCTTGGAGATATCCTTCTATGTATCCATGCCATCACCCTAACTTGGGCTCCCCCATCATTCTAAAGTCTGTAGCTTGGTCCCAGGCACAGTTCTGGCTGCCCTACTCTCTCATGGCTTTCCAGCATCTGTTAGCCAGGGCTCTGAGGCCTCTCTGGCCTCATTTTACACACCCTTATTTCACACCTCTTATCTACTCTTAATTTTATCTACTCTCCTTTTATCACATTACAGGTATCTCTATGATGTCTCTCATCTGTAGATCTGAGGGAAGGCTCTAAACTATTTCCCCACCCCACCTCCAGCTCTGTGGGTCAGCTCTGTGGGTCTGTTGGCCTTCCAGGAGGCAGGAAGCTGATCTTCCAGGAAAACAGGAGCTATGATCCACAACAGTGGTCACCAGTCCAGATACTGTTGCCAACCAGATCTCAGCCCTTTAGATGGGCTATGCAACTGAGCTGGTCCCACCTTCTGATATGGGGGATATGCTTGTCCTAATGCTGGGTCCCTCAACATCACCTGCTAGCCACTGTACTCACCCAAAGTCAGAGGACCGGCATCTGTGAAACTGCGTTCTGATTCACTACAGCGTTCCCTAGAATAGAGGGAACTCCAGAACTTCAGATCAAGGTACAGCCCTTACTCCACTCCAGGTTGGCCTCAAAGATATCAATTCTAGTTCACCATGTCTTACTTATCTGGGGAAAATTTTCAAATTCTTTCTACTATGGAGGGAGGAGATAAGTAAGGCTAAAAGATAGATGAATGGATGGATGAATGGATGGATGCATAGATAGATAGATAGATAGATAGATAGATAGATAGATAGATAGATAGATAGATAGAAACAGACAGATAGATTAGATAGACAGACAGACAGATAATAGATAGATAGATAGATAGATAGATAGATAGATAGATAGATAGATAATAGAGAGATAGACAGACAGACAGGCAGGCAGACAAACAGGCAGACAGAGAGAGAGAGATATAGATAGATGGATGGACACATACATACATGCATGCATACATACATAGATGATAGATGACATCTATGGATAGATTTGGCCCCTTGGAAAGAACTTCTTGTCTGTTAATCTTCAATCCTTCTCTTTCCTTCCCTACTTTTTAAGTTTCAAGAAGGAACTACATATTTTTAGAATTTTTCTTTATTTCTGAGAATTTCATTCATATATATATATATATATCCTTCATTTCCCTCTCCAATTCCTCCATATTTTTCCCCAACATGTGCCTTATCAACTGCATGTCTTTGTTTTGGGTTTGTTTTGTGTGTGCATGTGTTTTGTTTTTGTTTTTTTGGATAACTCAGTAAATCCAGTTAGCACTGCCCATATATGCATGAATGTGGGGCCTTCCACTGGAGTAATGGGAAACCTACCTGTAATCATACCCTCAAAAAATAATGATACTTACTCCCCCAGACACTATCCACTGCCAAAAATAGCTCCCCTGTAAGGGGTGGGGCCAGAGATTATCTATGCTGAAATTTTAGCGGGCTTGATCTTGTGTAGGTCTTGTGTAGGTCACCACAGCTATGGGGAGTTCATGGCTGTGACAGTCATGTCGTGTCCAGAGAAGGACTGTAGTTCAAGCATACTTGATTCTTAAAAACTCAAAATCACATAAAGTAAACGAAGAATCTTAAGTAAAAAGTAAAAGGCTCCTACTCAATGCTTTGCCTCCAGTGTCTCATTCCAGAAATGACAATTCTTCTTTGGTAGTTTTGGTCAAGCCAGCAGAAGGTGCCAAGGTCAGATAGATTCTCGTGTGCTCTGGAGTGCGCGTCAGTGCAGCCTGTTTGTCCTGGTGTCTACTGGGCTTCTCTTCTTTCTCACTCATTACAAGAAGGAACACATGCTTTCCCCATCACATGGCTAAGACCTTCCGGCTTCTTACTCGTGCTCTTTGTTGAACAGAAACCACTTCCTGTTCGCAGCCACCCTTTGATCCCGCTGCTTTCCTGTTCTCACTTAGACTGAATGTTTCCTGGGCTTGCCGCGTTACTGCCGTCCAGGTATTTCTAAACACAGACTCCACTTGGGCAAATTCCAGGAAGCCATTGTCTTTTAAGGTCTTGATTCTTGTGTGCCTAGCTACCTAGGCTGCCCATTTACCAAAGAGGCTGCTCTTTCTCCACTGTGTTTTCTCTCAGCTTATGGCATCTCTGTCAGCTGCAGATGACTGGATTTATCTCTGGGTTTCTGCCTTCTTACCTTGGCTTTATGTCTGTGCCTTACTGTTTATGTTCCTTGTGAAATCTGGTGAAGAGATGTATTTGTGATCAAGATTTCTTGCATATGAATTTAAGTGTGTGTGTGGGGGGGTGTTTGTTGTTTTTTTGTTTTTGTTTTTGTTTTGTAGTTCTGTGGACCACATTGATGGAGAGTACTATGAATCTGTAAATCTCCTTGAGCTCCGGGGACATCTTAACAGTGCACCACCAGCATGGCTGTGCTTTCTAGTTTTTAACATCGTCTTCATTTTCATTCACTGGTGTTTGGTGATATCTATGGTAAAGGCCTTTTTTGTTCAACGTTTCCTGTGCACTTTATTTTTATACTTTTGGCTAATTTTAATAGGTCTGCTTTCATGATTTCTTTCTTAGGAATCTTGTCAGTGGATGTGTGAAATGCTAGAGTTTTGCGTGTTGGTTTTCTATCTTGCAGCTTTACTGAGTTCATCAGCCCCATTGCACCTTTGGTGGGGTCTTCAGGCTTTTCCATACAAGGAATAATATCATCTACAAACTGGGATAGTTTGGCCCCTGTCTCTCTTACACAAAAATCAATACAAAATGGATCAAAGATTTAAATTTAAGCCTCTGAACTATGAAGCTACAAGAATAAAATACAAGGGAACACTCTAACGTAATGGTATAAGTGACGATTTTGGAGATTTGACCTTAAAAGCATGGGGAAAGTATAAAGAAGGATTGTACTAAACTAAAACCTTCTGCACTGCAGAAGGAATAGACCAGAGTAAACAGACAGCCCACAGAATGGGAGAGGGCATTCACCAACTGTCCATCTGACAAAGGATTAGCATCTGGAATACAGAGGGAACTCACAGAAAAACAAACCAAATAACTCGACTTTAAAATAGACACTTCTTAGAAGAGATTCTAACGGCCAACAAATACATGGAAACCACTCAATATGATTAGTCATAGGGATAGACAAATCAAACTATAGTGAGCTATTAGCTCACCATCCAGAGTAGCTAATAGTAAAACAAAACAGAAAAAAATGCTTGTGGGGGTGGGTGAAGAAAAAAACCATTTTCACACAGTCATTATGGCGACCATAACAGCCTTTCAAAAAGTCAGAACCAGAATGGCCATTTGATCTAACTCTCCCTCTTCTGAGTATCTATCCAATAATGAAATCAGCATGCCAAAGAAACACCTGCGTGCCAGTATTGATGCATCATCATTCATAACAGCTAAACACGCGATCAACCTCTGTGCCCATCAGTAGACAAAGAAAACTAGGTTTGTGTATACAATGGGATATTGTTCAGCTACAGAAGAAATGAAACCTTGCCATTTGCAGCATGGATCACTTTGGCCAGGGAAAAAATGTTGCTACTCCAATCTGCACAAGAAAAGCCTGGCCCAGTCCCTGTCCTGAATGAATCTAAAACCTAGTATTTATTTTTTTTTAATGTGCATTGGTATTTTGCATGCATGAGGGTGTCTAGTAACTTGGGAATGGAGTTACAGACAGTTGTGAGCTGCCATGTGGGTGCTGGGAATTGAACTCAGGTCCTCTAGAAGAACAGCCAGCCAGGACTCTTAACTGCTGAGCCATCTCTTCAGCCCTAAAATCTAGTATTTTAACAAAAACACAAAAGGGAAATTTTGTGCTCATGGCTGCCCACAGCAGCCCAGGGCTACAGCAAGCTACCTCTCACTTGCTGGGAAAAAATGTTTCTTCTTGTGGATCACAGGACTCACGGGGTCACGGAAGGCATCTTCCTATGAACAGACAATACTCTATCAGAGCTCCTAAGCAGAGTGTCTAGAACAGAAGTCCCTCCACCCAGGTAGGAACAGAATGCCCCCACTTGGTCTTTAAGCAAGTTCCCTGTGGTTCATTTGCATGTTTTGCATATTTTCACTTCAGGGTAATAAACAATATATGCAAAGTCTCTGGATGCCATTATTTAGGAAATCTGCCAGGGTGGATTAGGCAGGGATCTGTCTTGGTGTATACCTAATGAGGCAAAAGGAAGTTCTAATGGGATTTCATGGATTCAGATCATAATTGGATTTGGTGGAGGGTGTAATTAAATTTCATTAAGAGCCTAAAACCACTGCCCTAGAAAATAATGGAAGAGTCAGAAAGCCAACCATTTTTCTCAGAAGGGACATGTGAAAAGGCTGCAGCAATTCTAAAGCCTATGGGACAGCCACCCAACATGGTAGAATTGGGAGTTTCGTCTTCAAGTAAGTGAGCTGAAAATGCTGTGGTTGATAACAGAATTATGAAACTTCTGACAGTGCAGATGCTGGGGAGGGGTCAGCCTGCCAGCTTGCCATCGGTCACACGCCAGAAAGACACCCGCAGCATGCCTTGCTGTGTGCCCAGAGTCTCCAAGCTGCATGGTCTCCAGAGGCAATCCCTAGCTAAGGACGGTGAAGATGGCGTTGGCAGACAGCGCTGACTGGAGCAGCCTTCCCTGAGAAGGAAGGGACCCACTGAGAAGCCGGCAGTTGTGAGGCAGTTGCTTCCCTCTGCACTGCATCCTACTTTGATGGTCCTAACTGAAACAGAGAAATTTCTGGAAACCCGGGAGCAGAAAGCACTTTCCATCCCTAGAAATCAATCAGAGACAAGCAACAGGTGGGGCGAACATAGTTCTGTTTTTATCGGTTCTTCTTTTATGAATTACGCTTTTGATGCCAAGTCTATGTCCTCTTCCTTTGTTACAGGTCTCATGAACTTTCCACTTTCTGTTTTGTGTTGTGTTGAGACAAGTGTTTTGTAGCTCAGGTTAGCCTCTGACTTATGATATAAGCTAAGGATGACCCTGAACCTCCGACCCTCCTGCCTCCATGCCTCTCATGAGCTCTGAGATTACAGGTGCACACCACCATGCCCAGTTCATGCCACGCTGGGCGTTAAGTCTAGAGCTTCAGCATACCAGGCAAGCGCTCTGCCAACCAAGCTACATGCCTAGTCATTTATTTCCTTCTAAAAGTCTTCTATTTTTATCATTTACGTTCATTTAGGTCTTCTTTGATACCTTCTGGGAAAACATATGATTTTGAACATATAAATCTTATATATGTTTTGCTAGGTTTATATCAAGATATTTCATTTTCCTTTGGAAAACTATAAATGCTAATGTGTTTGTGATTTGAGTTTCCAGCTTGTTCATTCCCTTCTTATGGAATTCCCTTCTTATTATCATAGAAGCTGTTTGTGTGTGTGTGTGTGTGTGTGTGTGTGTGTGTTGGTTACTTTTAAACCCTTGTCATGAAATTCCGATTCTTTTCATTTAGCATCTGCTGATTTTCGAATTTCCTTCATGTTTTCCTGGCTTGTCATGTGACAAGTGAGGCTCTTTTTTGCCTTGCTTGTATCCAGGCTATTTGGATATTAGAATGAACTCCTGTTTCATTCTGAGTTTCCAAAGGTCCCTGCTTAAGTGCATTCCTCTTTCCATTTATTCCCTCAATATTGTCCTAACAAGAATGGACCACTAATTTACACCGCCTGGGCTTGGGAACAAGGAGACAGAGTGCCAATTGGTCACATTCTCCACCACCTCATTATGCCTCTTATTGATGCTGGGTGAGGACAGGGACTCAGCTCTCTGTCCGGATGAAGGGAGAAAGCCGAGTATTACTCATATCATTTCCCTCTTTTGAGACCAAGGGATGCTGGTGCTCAGCTCCCCCACCTGACCATTTTGGGGTTGAGAGGGAGGGGTGCAAGCTGTGGTTTGAATCTGAAAATACCACTGGATACCATGTGCTAAGGGTTTGTTTGCCACCAGATGGGCTTTGGAAGTGACTGGATCATGAAAACTCTGGACTAGTCAATGGATTAGTTCATTGATAAATTCAAAATTTGGTAGGCTATTGGTGATAAAGTTGAACCTGAGAGAAGGGAGTGGATCCTTGAAAGTATGTACTTGGGGTCTATATCTTACCCCCTGTTCCTTCTCCCTCACTCCCTGCCTCCCAGTCCCCACAAGGTGAGCAGTTGTGTTCTGTTACATGGTCCCTACTGTGATGTTGTGTCTCACAGCCCCAAAACAATGAAGCCAAGAGACTGTGAACTAAATCTCTGACACTGAGTCAACATAAACCCTTCCTATTTTACAGTCTGCTTCTTGGGCATTTTGTCACAGTGATGGAAAGCTTCGAGATGATTGGCCCTCATTCCCACAGCTGACACGAGAGTGAGCATCATTTTTCATCACCTGATTGGTAGATACAAAGGCTCCATTGACAACAGGCTCCAGTGGTACCCACCTGAAGTGAGATCTCGAGCATTCTCTGCTTCCATGGGAAGAATAGAGATTAGCTCCCTGCATGTCACTGGGTAGAGACATGGATGCTACCATTTTATACTACCTACTTCCTTGGGCTATGGGAAACACACATCAGCTCCCTGCCTGAACCCACTGAAATTGTTGGTGGGTGGGGTAGGAAGAAGGTTAGGGTCTCCTTTCCTTGTGCCTAACTGATTCAAAGTGGACATCAAGTTTTCCCACTGTTCGGCCACCGTTTTCCTGGTCCTTCAGCTATGAGAGCATCTTTCGTTTGGAGTGTATTTTGTCCGTGCTTCTTAGAAACCTGGGGAAATAATAGCCTTTTCATGTCTCAAGCCCCAAGGTCCCTAGGCAGCCAGTATCTTCTTCCCCTTTCAGTGACACCCTGCTTGTTTGCTGGGTGTTATCCAGGATGTTGACTTATTAAGAGAGAGGATCCAGGGAGATGCGGCTATTCCACTGACAGACCACAAGCCCCCAGTACGTATGTGGAGTGCATGTGCATAGTTGTGGGAGTGCATGTGCATATGTATGTGGGAGTGCACATGTGCATATGTACGTATGTGGGAGTGCATATGTGCATATGTACGTATGTGGGAGTGCACATGTACATATGTATGTATGTGGTGCACAGTGCATATACGTATGTGGAGTGCACAGTGCATTCTATGTGCATATGTGCATATGTATGTATGTGGGAGTGCATATGTGCATATGTATGTATGTGGGAGTGCATATGTGCATATGTATGTATGTGGGAGTGCACATGTGCATATGTACGTATGTGGGAGTGACATGGAGTATGTGGGGAGTGATGGCATATGTATGTGGGAGTACATATGGCACGTGCAGAGGCCTGAGGTTGATGTCTCCACCTTCTCTATTGAGGCCGGGTCTTTCACTTATCCCAGAGCTCTCCATTTTGTCTAGTTTAGTGACCCTGCTTGTCCCATGGCGGCCCTATGGTCCTTCAGCTATGGGAGCATCTCCCGTGTGCTGGGGTTAAGGCAGCCGTCACACCTGCCCAGCTTTTTGTATGGGTTCTGGGGCTCTGAACTTGAGTCTCCATGATTGTCCAGCAAGGATTTTACTCACCGACTCAACCAGCATCCATTATTCTCTTTTAAAAACACAACCACTATATCCTGTATGCAATTTTATAACATTTTACTTAGCACAAGTTTTAAACTTCTGTTAGAAGCAGAACTGCTTGCAAGCACAATTTTAAAGGTGATATATAATTCCCTGTAGAGTGGTCAGAGTATGATTTACATAATCATTTTGCTGCTGATATTCATTACTCTCATAAATTATGTAGTGGTGAGAATGTATTGTTTGTTTCTTCCATGTTTGTGATGATTAGGGTAGAGTCCAGGGTAGAATCACACATAGTCCCACAGCAACATGCACACCTTCTCGTTCTTTCTCCAACAATGAGACTTCAACATGCTCTGCAACATGCGCTAACTTGAAAAGAGAACAGTGTCCCAATGTGTCCTGATACGGATTTGTGTTGACTAGTGAGGCGGACTAGCCCAGCCTTCTGTGACTTAGCATTCTGTCTTTCCCTTGTTTTTCTCCAGGGCCCACATACTCTATTGGAATAGCCTTGCTAGTAGAAACATCTGAGTTAGAACATGCCTGCAGTTTTCTGAAACTACAAAGACATATTTCAACATCAAAGATGACCTAGAAGAGAAATAACCCAATCTCCTGTTCAGCTGCCTAACAGGAAAACATCTGCCGATTAAATGGAGATCTCAGATAAAGATAAACCGTACAGAACATTTCATATTCTTTGGATAACTCTTGGTCTTGAAACCATGCTGTTTAAAATGGATAAACGTGTCCCGAATCCTACCTGAAGCATGACGACGTTGTCACCTTCAAAGGTCACAAACACATCGGTGTCACATTTCAGGCCTGAGATCCGGTTTTCCATCATGTAACCCTGTTGCAGAAAAAGAGGAGAAAAGAAGGGAGAGGAAAAAGAGAGAAATTTAAATTTTCAATCTCATCATTATATAGAAAGGATAGTTTACTTGAAATTAAAAACACAGGACACTGGGAGAATAAAGGAGCCACATAACTCTTACTCAGAATAATTTTGATCTATCACATTACCTTCGAGGTCATAAGGACTATTTTGAGTATTATCTTTATTGACAGTAAAGCATCTACAAGTGGTCATTTCAAATTTAACCAAAAGATTTCAATTAATTACACCAATATTCTTTCTGTTTTCCAACTTTTCTGAATTCTACTAGTGACTTACACCAATGTGTTCAGGAGAATGATGCACCTCCACCCTAAAATGCTCCTTCCAAAAGCTAGCCACTAGACTCTGAGGATTACTGGACAGCAGGATAAAAGTCTCACACGGACATTCACGTCTTAATATTATTAACTATTCTGCATTGTAAGTTTATTCTTTAATTTGTTTCCTCCTCTTCAGCCTCTTCCTCTCCCCTCCCTCCCTGCCCCTCTTCCTCCTCCTCTTCCTCCTTTTCACTTCCTGAAATTCTATTTCAAAAGTAGTAACCCACAATTATCCAAGTGCTGGCTGTCTCCTCCCATGAAAAACTGGTCCCTCAGGAAAATGTTGGTACGGGTCCAAGCAAAACGAGGGGATCATGGCTTGTCTCAGGCCTAAGAGCTCTTCCCTGCCAAGACCCCTCAATCTTCTTCAGTTCAGGGTTCTCCCTATATTTCTAGACCCTAGCCTGCTGTCCCTCCAGCCTACCTGTCATATCAGAGGTGACCATCCTGTTACTTCTCATAGTATTTGCAGTCTGCACATCAGCTCTGAATAGGGAAAGACGGGCTTTCACCTCTGTTAAAATGTTTAAGCCACATGAGAGCCACACGTCCACAGAAGAGTAGTTACATGCCAATAACACACCTGAATCTCAGAGACCCTCAATACATGGGGGACCTGCCTCATTTCTGAAAGTGGCTACAGAAGCTCCTAGAAGCCTGGACACCCAGGATCCTGCTGCTCATAGAACTGTGAAAACCTGTGCACATCCGCCCTGCTCCCTGCAGGAAGAACTACCCTTTAAGACTGGGCACATAGACCACTCTCCTCCTCAGTGTCACACTGTGAGGTGTTACCACTCACAGATAACAGAAGCAAAGGTTCTTCAGAAGCCTGTTAGAATCCTTAATGACTTTCATGAAAGTAAACCAACCCTATTCGTGGATAAATAAATCAGTAACATTTCCAACCTGGAGAAGTTTTATCTCCCCTACACACACACACACACACACACACACACACACACACACACACACACACACACACACGGCTGAGCTACCCTGCTGGCAAACACGAGAAGTCAGTCAGTAATATGTCTCCTGACCGTCCCACCCTGGGCTGACTCAGTTTCATCATTTCGATTCCACCGCACACGGGACGATCACTGCAGCCTCTGCTGAGGCGTCACATGACTCTGCTTCACTTCACTTCCTTCATCCGTCCTCACATGAAGAGCCCCGTGACATGGACAGCGCCCCCAATTTACAGATGAAGATAGACAGCTTGGGGGATGTTCCTGGAGTGTTCTAGAAGTATCTCACATGGTGTGGTATGGAAAAAGAGATGAACATGAAATAGTTCACTGCCCGAGTGCTGAAGATCGGAGGCTACACCTAAGAAGTACAACTGCTGACAACATCCAGGACACACAATGCTGAAGAAACAATGTGGCTGTTGTTTTTCTCCTAAGCATTTTCCTCTGCTTTCTCGCGGTGAAAGAGAAGAAGTAGGCTCTTTACCCTGCCCTGGAAGCCGGGTAACCGATGGAGACTGTAATGAGAGAGGGGCCTAATCCACTCACACAGACAGCAGCGGTCTCTCAGTGGGCAGGCCCCAGCGTCCTGTGAACGTGAAAGGGTCCCTCTTCTATCAGGTCTTCACGTGAGCATCATTTATTTATTTCCTAGCTCAGAGTCCCTTCTTTGAATGTCTCATCTGCTTAGAAAGGGAAATAAAATTGTGTGATGATTGCAGATGTTCTGGGGGTACCTTCAGACCTGAGGAATTATATATTATATGCTATGTTATATGTTACATGTTACATGTTATATACTATATATTATATATATCCTGGCCAGAAGCCCTCTCAGGGCTTTTGGACAACTGGAAATGAGAGAGCAAAAAGAATACAATGTCCACCATGTGTGAGCTCTGGTCCTTCTTCTTTTCTGGAATCACCAATCCTGTGTACACAACCTAATTTCCTCAGAACAGGGTAGGAAGGCTAGGCCTCACCGAAGACTAAATCCTTAGGACATCTGGGGTGACCTATTTAGAAGCTAGCCATGCTGAGAAAAACCTAACATAAAGTGCATGTGAGCTTAAAGACCCACAGTGCCCTGAATTTCCTAAAAGGGACTTTGCAGCCATATTACTGAGTGGCTTAAATTCTAAATTTGAGGTCCAAAATTCATTGGGAACAAATGATTATAAAGGGTTTTGTGGCAGGAGAATGAGAATAGGATGCCTCAAGATTAGCTCATTAAAAAAGCCAGTCTGCAGAGGAAGGCTGGAAGCCCTTTCTTATCAGCTTCCGCTAAGGAGCAGAGTGGAACACATGTTTAAGAAGTCCAGCGCAGCCAGGCGATGGTAGAGTAATCCCAGCACTTGGGAGGCAGAGGCAGGTGGATCTCTGTGAGTTCGAGGCCAGCCTGGTCTACAAAGTGAGATTCAGGAAAGGCGCAAAGCTACACAGAGAAATACTGTCTCAAAAAACAAAAAAAAAAAAAAAAAAAAAAAGAAAAGGAAAGAAAGAAAGAAAGCAAAGAAGAAGTCCAGCACTACAAACAGTAGAGGCGGTGTTCTTAAAGGGGCCATGCTGGGGGCTCTTTCCTCAGCTAACTAACCCACTCCTGTTCTCAAACTCACTTTTCCTTTCATAAGAAAAAAAAATTTTTTTTGATTCATGTGTATGAGTGTCATCTGCCTGTGTGTGTGTGTGTGCCCCACCTGCATGCAGTGTCCACAGAGGCCAGAAGGGGGCATTGGACCCTCTGGAACTAGAGTTAGGGGTAGTTGTGAGTCAACACCATGTGGGTGCTGGAAACCAAATCCAGGTCCTCTACAAGAGCTGCAAGTGTCTTTAACTGCTGAGCCATCTCTCCAGACCCCATTTCTCTGTTCTTAATAGGCTGTTCACATGACAGTTTCACAGAGCCTGGATTCATCGTCCTCTGAAGTGAGGTCTGCGGCTAGGCACACCTACGCAAGTTCAGGGCTTTCTCAGTGTTTCTCTGACCTCTGTGGCTAAGTTAAAAGCCATGACTTTTTTTACTTCCCCTCCTGACAGCTGCTTAGATCTCCAGCTTGCCTTTACTGGTTGTTGTTGTTGTTGTTTTCTCAAATTCTAATAAAATTATCCTTGAATTTCCTTGAGTCAATTTTTAAATTCTTTTATTAATGAGACTAAAAACTTAGAAAAAGAATCTCAGTTTCCCAGTAATTATTTGCTTGTCTTTAATTAAAAATAAAAAGTAATAAGAAATAAAAATTTTATTGGTTGCTAAAAGCAATAAATAATCCCCATTTTTAGAAAGAAAGAAAGAAAGAAACAAACAACAAACAAACAAACAAACAAAGGAAAATCAAAAGGAGAAAAGATGAGGAGGCATGGTGGTACAGACTCTCCCAGAACTTAAAGCCATCCTGCAGTATACAGCAAAGCCCTGTCAAAAGAAATAAATGAATGAATAAAGAAAGAAAGGAAAAAAAGAAGAAATGGAAAATAACAATCTACAGTACCAGAAATAAATGAATGCTTGGGAAAGAACAATCCAGAGGCTGTGGCTTAGGATGGAAACCTGGCGTCACACAGCTGGAGGGAAGAGGGATATGATGGACCACGACAGGAACAATCAAGGGAGACCTCCTCAAGTCTTAAAACCCAGCTCCACGGATGTTCCCAGAGGCCATTCCCAAGCATCAACTCTGCACTATGGGCTGTGTGGTCCAGCATGTCTCGCATCTCACCACTGCTCTGGAGGGATGAGAAGGTTGAAGTTCAGTGAGGTTTACCACTCTGTTCTGACCACTCTGGCCTTGCCCCTTCCCTGGCACTTTGGAGTAGGATTCCCTCCGTCCCCTGAGACCTGCAAGGGGATCCCTGCACGTTCTCTGATCAGCTCCTCTGCCACTGTCCCTCGGCTCCTTGTTTAGTCCGTGTCCACCGCACGCGGACTCTGCGTTTCTATCGGGGCCACCAGCGTGCCTCTGTCCCCGCAGGTTCCTGCCCTGAGTAACCACCCAGGACGGCTGGTGCTGGGATCTAGACAGCACAGGATGTGTGCCTTCTTCTCCACCTACCACACCCCGTTGACGGCCCAGCCACCAGCCCCTCCCTGCAGAGAAGAGTGTGTGAGGGGCCTTGGGTGAGGTGTTTCCTCTCCTCCTCATTTCTCGACTCCCTTGTCTGCCCGTTCCTCTCTCACTTTGTATTTGTCTTCTCATTTCTCAACACGTCACAGTTCCCTCACCCCCTTTCTTAATTTCTTCCGTTTGCTCACTTTCCAGGTCTCGCTTCCTTATCTCCTGCTTCAGTTTCTTGTACTTTGTATTCCTCCTTTCTCAATTCCTCCATCCTGCTACCTTTCTCGTCTGTATTTGTTTCCCTTCTCACACTTCTCACCTCCTCGTCTGGTTTCCCCATTTCTATTTCAGATTTCTGACTTATCTAGGTCCCCATTTCTTATTTATCGCACATTCTCAATCTTCCCCTTTCATATTTCTCAGTTTCCATTTCCCTTTTCCCATGCCTTACATCTGGGTCCCTTTCCACCCCCATACACTTCACAATTCTCACTTCCCCTTTCCCATGCCTTCACATCTGGTCCCTTTCCACCCCCATACACTTCACAATTCTCACTTCCCCTTTCCCATGCCTTACATCTGGGTCCCTTTCCACCCCCATACACTTTACAATTCTCACTTCCCCTTTCCCATGCCTCATATCTGGGTCCCTTTCCACCCCCATACACTTCACAATTCTCACTTCCCCTTTCCCATGCCTCACATCTGGGTCCTTTCCACCCCATACACTTCACAATTCTCACTTCCCTTTCCCATGCCTCATATCTGGGTCCCTTTCCACCCCATACACTTCACAATTCTCACTTCCCCTTTCCCATGCCTCACATCTGGGTCCCTTTCCACCCCCATACACTTCACAATTCTCACTTCCCCTTTCCCATGCCTTACATCTGGGTCCCTTTCCACCCCCATACACTTTACAATTCTCACTTCCCCTTTCCCATGCCTCATATCTGGGTCCCTTTCCACCCCCATACACTTCACAATTCTCACTTCCCCTTTCCCATGCCTTACATCTGGGTCCCTTTCCACCCCCATACACTTTACAATTCTCACTTCCCCTTTCCCATGCCTTACATCTGGGTCCCTTTCCACCCCCATACACTTTACAATTCTCACTTCCCCTTTCCCATGCCTTACACTGGGTCCTTTCCACCCCCATACACTTACAATTCTCACTTCCCCTTTCCCATGCCTTACATCTGGTCCTTTCCACCCCCATACACTTTACAATTCTCACTTCCCTTTTCCCATGCCTCATATCTGGGTCCCTTTCCACCCCCATACACTTTACAATTCTCACTTCCCCTTTCCCATGCCTTACATCTGGGTCCCTTTCCACCCCCATACACTTTACAATTCTCACTTCCCCTTTCCCATGCCTCACATCTGGCTCCTTTTCCACCCCCATATGCATCACAGTTCTTACTTCCCTTTTCCCATGCCTCACATCTGGGTCCATTTCTACCCCCATGTACATCACAGTTCTCACTTCCTTTATTTATTTCCCCAGTTTTGTTTAAGTCAAATTTCCTACTTATCTGGATTCCCCCATCTGCTCATTTACTTCATGTCCCCCCAACACACACTTCCCTTCTTTAGCTTCCCCTTTCCATTTATGTCAAGTGTCTCACTTCCCATTTTTCTTCCCCTTTTCTCACTTCCCTTCTAATTTCTGTGATCAGGTGTTTCCTGTCCCGATTGCCCAGTCCCAAATAATCACACAGAAGCTTATATTAATTGTAAATGCTTGGTCAATAGCTCAGGCTTATTACTAACTAGCTCTTACATTTAAATTAACCCATTTCTATTAATCTATGTTTGCCACATGTCTGGTGGCTTTAGCTGTCCTCTAGCATGTCTTGTTCCTCCAGCAGCTGGATGGCATCTCTCCTGACTCCACCCTCCTTCTTCCCATCATTCTCTGTTTGACTTTCCAACCTAGCTTCCTACCTAGCTACCAGCCTGTCAGCTTTTTATTAACCAATAAGGGTAATACATATTCATAGTATAGAAAAGGATTGTTCCACAGCATTTCCTCTTTTTGTCTAATTAAAAAGGAAGGTTTTTACCTTAATATAGTAAGACTATATACAACAAAAACAGTTATTAAGTAAGAATTACAGTAACAATGCCCAATTCATTTGCATTTGGCAAAAATAGAGAAAATATTTAATTATCTTATCTTGGTAAGTCTAAAGTTTTGTATCTAATTTACTTTCTGTTATAACTAAGGAAAACTAATTATAAGTATTTAGTCTTCAACTCCATCGAAGACCCCAGAAGGATGAAATGTTACCTAATGACAGGGACATCAGGCTGTCTGGACAGTCACTCAAAATTCCTTTGCAACATTGGGGCATCCATCTTTAGCCTATAGGCCTAGCATATCTGACAGACTTTCCTGTGAAGCAGGAAATTTTGAAGGACTGTCCTATCTTGTCTTGGCAAAGTTTAGCAGTCTCCTTTCTTACATCCTGCTGGTTCAGTTTGAACAGTAACTGTCAGCAATTGAGGCAAGGGCAGTTTCTTTGCCCACAGGCTAGCTTTTGCCACAAAGAAAGCAAACTCCATATGGAGTTTCTTGGATGTCCACCATCTTCTCTGGAGTATATTGGTGCTGCCAGGAGCAGATGTATCTCACTGTCATGAAATGTCTAAGTTCCTAAAACATTTTAAATGCCATATTCTATAGGTCTTTGAAGTGTTTGAAGGTTACCTATCTAACTGAAATATATCTTTGTATGACCTTGAAAACCTAAATAACATGACTATAAGTTTCTTATTATAGATGACTATTAATCTATATTTATTAATTATATATTACATTTTAAATGAGCTGTATAATACCTAAGCAAGAGTAGAAACATACATACAGCATAACACAAATAACTTTAACTTTAAGTTAGTATCAATAAACTAAAATCCATACCAATGTAAAATATCCTGAGATTAATAGCTGGTTTTTGGATTAAAGTAGATTCAATAATCTATCCTTTAATCCTATTTCTGTATCTCCCGTTTCCTCCTTAGAATGAGATCTCTGAACTAATCTCCTTTGTTCAGCTTTTTTTTCCTGACCACTACCAATAACAACTTGTAACCCAACCCTCCTAAATGATGGTAAACATTTATAACCAATATTTTAGGAATGTGGGCATAGTTCTCTAAACTACTTCCTGTTGATTAGGGGCACTAATAATCTTTGAGAGACCCTGAGAAAATTTAGGATAATAGTAAAGTCTTGGCTGGAGTATTCTGTGAGGCTGGATCATCTCAGCCAGCAGCCTTGAAGCAGTTCTGAATACAGCAGATACAGAACTCAGAGGAAACTGCAACAGAGGAGCTCTAAAACATTGGATCATCTGGGCCATCCATTCCCATCACAGATTTTTCCTCAATCAAACTTGATTTTTTCTTAATCCAGAATGAATCCACAGCCTCTCATTTCCTGTGGAAATAAAAGCAGAATCTCTTTCCCAAAGTAACATATATTTTGACTTAAATTTTGAAGTCAATATATTTTTTTAAATATATAAGTTGGTTTAATCTAGCAGCTTTCATAATCAAATGTCTCTCAGAAGTTATCATTTGTTCATTAGTAGACAAAAAAATTAAAGACAACATAGTAACATACAGTATCCAGACTCTGTGTATTTTCCATCTTTATGTGGCTAATTATATTTTTTATTACTCTATTCCTATTTAAGGACTTTATTTTAAAACTATATTTTTTTAAATCTGAGACTATATATATTATTTTTCTCTCTCTCCCAAGCCCATGCACATTTTTTGAATATGCAATGGCTTGTTTAGAGGCTCTTTTTGTCTGAATCTGTCCTTACTGTGCATCTGTAACCTTTACTGTCTGCATCAGCAAAAAAACTTGCTCTGTAACTTAGATCATGGGATGCTGGTGCTGACTCCTCCCCTTCATTTCCCTGAGAGGCTAGTTTCATGGTGGAGGCACATTTACCACCAGCTCTGGGAGCCATGTTTACCGCTCCAACTCTGGGAAGTTTCTAGGTCCACGCTACCACCAAGTAGTGTGTCACCAGCTGCTCATAAACACCATGTACGTGTTTGGTAGTAGGGCCTTTTAAAAGAGCTGCCTGTTTTTGCCACTAGCACGGAGCCAGAAAGCTGTCTTTTTCGAGACAGTTTCTCTTTTTCTTTTTGATCACTTGGTAGCCAGTGCTCGAATCACAGAGATCGCTGGCTCTGCTCCCAGTGCTGGATTAAGGCATGCGCACCACCCGCCAGAAAGCTGTCTTTTAAAGGAGCCATGTCTCTGCTCACTGCCAGCAAACAGAGCCCACCAGAGAAAAGGCAACTACCAAGATGCCATGCTTGGTTCTGTATTTGTGTGTTTAGAATCCTTTTAAAGCTTTTGTCACATTTCAGCCATATGTAATTGGGTATTTCCTGTCCTGACTGCCTGGTCCCAAATAATCACACAGAGGCTTATTTTAATTGTAAATGATCAGCAGATAGCTCGGGCTTGTCACTAACTAGCTCTTACATTTAAATTAACCCATTTCTATTAATCTATATTTTGCCAGGCGGCTTATGGCTATTCCTGTGCTCTAGAAGGTCTTGTTCCTCCAGCAGCTGGCTGGTGTCTCTCCTGACTCCATCCTCCTTCTTCCCATCAGTCTCAGTTTGGCTTTCCCATCTACCTTCCTGCCCAGCTACCAGCCTGTCAGCTTTTTATTAACCAATGAGGGTAATACATATTCACAGTATAGAAAAGGATTGTTCCACAGCAAATTTCTCCTTTTCCTTTCTTACTTCTTTTCTTGCTTTTCTTTATTTCAATTTCTTTCCTTTTAAAAAAAGATTTTTTATTTTGTTTTAATTATTTATTTATTTACTTACTTATTTGTGCATGCATGTGCACGTGCATGTGTGCGTCACATGTGTACAGGTTCCCACAGAGACCAGAAGTCATTGAATCCCATGGAGCTGGAGTTGCAGGCAGTTGTGAAGCACCCAAAATGGGTGCTGAGAACTTAGCTGTGTCCTCTGCAAAACCAGTGGGTGTGCTTAACATCTGAGCCATCTCCCCATCCCTAAAAACATTGAGCACACCAAACAACAATTCCCCACCCGCAATGGTACTTCATCCTTTCTTTTTTAAAGATTTGATTTCTTTTTTTTAAATTTCATGCATATGACTGTCTTGCCTGCATGCCTTTACGTGCACCATGGGCATGCCTGGCACCCAGGAAGTCAGAAGGGGGTATTGGATCCCCTTGAACTGCAGTTACAGGCAGGCTATGAGCCACCGTGTGAGTGCTGGGAACCAAACTCCAGCCATCTACAAGGGCAGCAAATGCTCTTAACTACTAAGCCATCTCTCCAGCCTCTTGAACTCACTTTTTAAGTGGACAGATCAGCATATGATTTTATCATGTACGAGGTATTCTTAAGTATATACACATGGTGAAACAGTAATGCTAGCTCATTAACAAACACACCACTTCACATAGTGACCACTTTTGTAGTAAAAACATGTAACACTCACACTCCTTACATTTTGAAGAATATACTACATCATCACCAGCTAACCTCTTAAGAGTCCATTTCCCTTTTCTAGCTGTATTCTGTTGCTTTGACCAGTGTCTTGCTACCATATCCCCATTAACCACCTCAAGCTCCAAGTACCCCAAGTGGTACAGTAGCTACACCCTACTTTCTCTTCTCTAAGACAAACTTTTTAGGTTCTACATGAGTCAGATTATGCAGTATTTGTCTTTCTGTACCTGGATCATTCTACTTAACATAATGTCCTTCAGTTTTTTCTATAACATCATAAAACAACAGGCTTTCATTCTTTTTATAGCCATGTACACAGACAAAGAAAATGCAGTATGTGTGTATATAAATGTATACACATACATGCATACAAAGATATTTATCATTAAATGTGACCATGGAGCATCTCTTGGTCCCTTTTCTGTTACTATAGTAGAATATCTGAGACTGAGTAATATACGTATAATATTATATATGCACACATATATACAAACATACTTTATCCATTCATTTATTGATGAACACATAGATTGATTGTATACCTTCACTATTACAATTAGTGCTATAATAAACACAGAGTGAAGACATACCTCAACAAGGTGGTTTTATTTATTTGGGGCACATATGCAGTAGTGGGATTTCTGTATGATATTATGGCACTATTTTTAGATTTTTAGGATAACATTCATACTGTTTTCCATAATGAGTACACTAATTTACTCTCCTAGCAACGACATCCAAGGGTACCCCCTCCCACATCCTAACCAACACTTGTTAGCTTCCATCTTTCTTTGATGGAATAGCCATTCTCACTAGGAAGAGACAATATCTTTCTGTAGTCTCAATTTACATTTGCCTAATGATTAATGATGTTGTGCATTTTTTCACAAGCTTAGTAGACACTTGTTTATTTCATTTCTTACAAAACATCTACTTAAGTCTCTTGTCTAATTCTTTTCTGCATGTGTATGAATGTGTCCAGTGTACTGTGTGTATGTATGTTTGCATGTATGAGGGCATACATGTATATGCAGGTACACATGTACATGTATGTAGAGGCCTGTGGTGGTTTGAATAAAAATGGCTTTCTAGGCACACAGGGAGTGGCACTATTAGGAGGTGCGGCCTTGGTGTAGGTGTGGCCTTGTTGGAGGAAGTGTGTCACTGCAGGTGGACTTTGAGTTGTCAAAAGTTCAAGCCAAGCACATGGCTCACTGTCTCTTCCTGCTACCCTTGGATCCAGATGTAGAACTCCCAGCTACCTCTCCAGCACCATGTCTGCCTGTGTGCCACCATACTTCCTGCCATGATAACAATGGACTAAACCTCTGAACTGTAAGCCAGCCCCAGTTAAATGCTTTCCTTCCTTTATAAGAGTTGCCGTGGTCACGGTGTCTCTTCACAATAGAACACTGACTAAGACACAGCCCAATGTGGATGTTGAGGGTCTTCCTCAGCTGTTCTCCACTTGTTTATTGAGGCAGAGTCTCTCATTGACTGTAGACCTCACCCATTCTTCCTAGTCTAGTGTATTAGTTACTTTTCTGTTACTGTGATACAACATCCTGACAAAAAGAAAATTAGGAGTTGTTTTCTTCTAGATGGTTTGATTGTTTGGAGTCTTACCTTTAGGCCCTCAGTCAGTTTTGACCTAAGTTTTGTTTTTTCATTTTTGGTTTTTAGCTTTTGCTTTTGTTTTTCAAGACAGGGTTTCTCTGTGAAGCTTTGGTGCCTGCCTTGGATCTCACTCTGTACCAGGCTGGCCTCGAACTCACAGAGATCTGCCTGCCTCTGCCTCCCCAGTACTGGGATTAAAGGTGTGCGCCACTGCCGCCCGGCTTGACCTTAAGTTTTGTGTATAGTTAAAGATAAGGATCTAATTGAATCTTTGTGTGTGTGTATGTGTCCCATTTTCCCATTAGTTGAGGAGACTGCCCTCTGTGTGTGGTGTGTGTGTGTGTGTGTGTGTGTGTGTGTGTGTGTGTGTGTGTTCTTCACACATTTGTCCAACATCACTTGGCTCTAAGTGCATGAGTCCAGCTTTCTATTCTGTTTCAGTGTCTCTGGTTTGCTGTGAGAATCTTGCTGTTTGGTTACTACGGATTTGGAGTCATGTAGTGATCGAGCTCTTAGTAATTTTGGTCAAGTTTGCTTTGGCTACTCAGATTTTTTTTCTCTATATGAATTTTGGTAGTGTTCATAGCATTTCTGTGAAGACCTGCATTGAAGTTTGGGTAGGTATCACACCGAGCATGTAAATCACTCTGGGTCTGATGGGCATTTTAATGATATTAATTACTCCAATTCAAGGGCATGGGCTTCATTTACAGCTTTGTGTCTTTTTCAGTTGCTTTCACCAATATTTTATTGTTTTGTTTTTCAGTAGAGGTTTTTTTTGTTTGTTTGTTTGGTTTTTTACCATTTTTGTTATATTTATCCCTACTAATTTTTGGTAGCTATTATAAATGAGATGGTTTCTTTATTTTTCAGATAGCTTTGCATTAACATGTAGAAATCCTGCTAATTTTGTGTGTTGATTTTGCAACCTGAGACTCTAGTAAATTCATTTGCCACTCGGTAAACTATTTATTAAATATTTTCTTGCAGTTTCCTACATAAGCCTGTCATCTGCAAAGAGGGCTAATTTGACTTCCCCCCTTTCTAATCTGGATGTCTGTTTCTTTCTCTTGCTTAGCTGCTCAAGTTAAGGCTTCTAGGCCGTGTTGACTGAAACACAGTGAGGATGGGCTTCCTTGTTCTATTCCAGATCTTAGAGGAACATCTTTTCGCTTTCCTCCTTTAGTACGTTAACTATGAGTCTGTCATATTGCCTTCATTGAGTTGAAGTACTTTTCCTTCTATGCCTAATTTGTTTTGATCATGAAAGAATGTTGAATTTTGTCCAGCACTGTTTTCTGTATCTATGACAATGATCATATGCTGTCACTGTGCACTCTGGTAATGTGCTATCACATTTATTGATTTGAATACTATCAAACCATCCTTGCATCCCGTCCTTGTAATGAAGTCCTCCTGGTTACAGTGAATGATCTTTTAATGTGCTGTTCAATTCAGTTTACTAGCATCTTGTTGAGAATTTTTTACCCATATAGTTATATCATATATACCCTATGTGTCTACACACATATACACACACAAATCTCCAAAATACATATTGGTGTTTATGATATATCAATAAATCTTTTTGAGTGAATAAATCTTTTGGAGTCTGGGGGAATCCTTCTCTCAGCTTTTAAAGAGCACCTTGGGGCTTTATTATAGAGGGAAATTTTTCTTCCTTCTCTTTGGGCCTCCCAAGTGGGACATTCGTTTATATATTCTTGGTGGAGTTTAGGGGGGGATGGGAAAGAAGAAGGGAGTGGGGGAAAGAAAAAGTCATCATCCCCCAAAAGTGAGTAATATTTTCCATTAGCTGACTTCACTCTTAATAAAACAACAGAGAACGAAAGGAAGAAATGTGTGGAGCAGACAGAGGGAACTCTAAACCCATGCTCCCAAAGCCAGCAGAGTCCTCAGGGGGTGACACAGCCCAGAATCTCATCTCTGAGAAGAGGGGGCATATTGGGTAGATGTGCTACCCTCTCTCAGCCTTCTGGGTTCCATCAAACCGCTTAGCAGCTAATTGCGAATGTCACTGAGGTTGTGTCCCATTTCAGACACAGCCCCACGAAACATAGTTTACGATTCAAGCTCTGCATTTTGAAAGTTTAATATTTTCCTGCTGTTTTCAGCATCTCTGAATTTTTTTACTGGATGATTACATTTAATAAATATATCAGAACAAATTAGAAACAGGCTTTATTCCCTCTTTTTAAACCAACTGAGGGTAAATTTTGTTAATTTAAAGAAGAAACAGATGTAATCAATCTTATCTTATTTATTAGGGGAGGGCCAATGAAAAATGCATAGGAATAGACCCTCCCAGCCAGGGGACTGCCTTGGAGCTGTGTTAATATTGCTCTTGAATGCCTCCACCATTCACTCCTATAGGCAAGGGGAAAGAGGTGTGTGGAGATCAACTGTAACCTTTCTGGAGGCAGCCCAGATCTGGGCTGAGTCTTCTGAATCCAGAGCTCTGGGTCCCACAGAACCGATAGGAGCTGCCCCACTCTGCCCGCCATGCTTTGAAGTGACCCCTCTGCGACTTACTGCATTCTCAGAACTTTGGAACTGGTGAGGGTGAGAGGCTATTCCTTCATGAATCCTGTCACCAGTTGTCTGCCCGGTGTAGTGGACATTAGGCTGTCCATAATGAATTAGACATGGTCCTGCCCTCAAAAGAGACAGACATCAGTCAGGTAGACCAGTGAAATAAAATTGGTCACTGAAAGTCAGTGGTCATGGGACTGGGGAGACTGCTCAGTCAGGAAAGTGATTGCTTTGCAAGCAAGAGGACCCAAGGGAGACCCCCCAGAACCTACAGAAATGGAACAAAACAGCATTTGCACTTGGGACCCCACTGTTGGGGAAGCAGAGACCAGTGGGTTAACCTCGCTTACCTGGCAAGTGCCAGGCAAGTGAGAGGTCCTAAGTCAACTGAACGAAGACGGACAGTGCCTGAGGAACAACAGCCATGGATGTTCTCTGGGCTCCATTACACACATAGGCACATGCAAACCGCACTCACGCACGCACACACGCACGCGAGGCAAACTCCAGAAAGGAAAAATGGAAGTTCTGAGGAGAGTGGAGGGACAGCAAGCGAAAGCCAAATGAAGTGGTGTGTACCTAGAGTCCTAACTACTCAGGAGGCAGAAGCAGGATAGTGTGAGCCTAGGAATTCGAGACCAACCTAAGCAACAGAGCAAGACCTAATCTTTTTTTTTAAAGGGAGGAATATTTTGTTTAACTTGGAACCTCACAGAAATGAATTAATTTAAGCTAGGAATGGGACATAATTGCATACACCAAGAGGGCAGAGTATGAGAACACCCTGAGATCACACAAAGCAGACAGAGTGGCTTACAGTTAAGGCTGGGGAGGCACACCAGGATCGAGTCACTTGGGGGCTTGGGAGCCACCTTGGGCGTCTTTTCTGGTGTCTTAGGAGCAAAGTAAAGTTAAAAATAAATGCTGATGTTTGGAGCAAGGTCACTTGGTGTCATTCTAAAAGATGACTCCTGCCACTGAGTGGAGCACCGAGAGGAAAGAGGAGACTCAGAGCAGCGGGTGGTGTAGAGATGGGAAGCCCAGGAGGGACAGACGTACCGTGGAGAACTGGAGTGCAGCTGCCCAGGCACATGACAAAGAAAGAAGCTGCTTCTTTGCAAAATGAAGTGCTTTCCTGGGGATGGGAGTGTGGGGAGAGCAGACATTGAAATTTGTGTTAAATGTGAGAGTCAGTGTGACCTCCCAGGGGACTGGTCTCAACGGCCATGGGACACAGGGGAATCTAGAGATGTGGCGAGTCCAGGATGGAAGAAGTCCTCACCCCTGGGAAGTATTTAAACCCACAAAGAAGTGGACTTAAGAGGATTGCACACAGAAGAAGAAGATGCCAAGCAACCTCAAGAGCTTAGAAAGATACTGGCAGAGGAAGCTGATCAGGCAAGGGCGAAGCTGGCTGTGCAGCCCTGAGTCCCGAATGCCGAGAGAAAGGGATACTCAGGAAGGAACTCTCCCGTCAAGAATGCTACTGAAGGCCCGAGCGGGTAAGGGTCCTTTGAACTGAGTCACTGGGAATCCAGGGTGGCGTAACAAAAACAAGTCTGGTATGGACAGAGGATATCCGTCTCTGCCAATGCAGCCGTCCAGATACTGTTTTCAACATTGTTTTCGTAGAAAAATCCTCAAAAACATGCTTGAGAAATGTCTTCAAGAAAGAATGTTCAGGCTGTCAGAACTCAGAGAATAAACAAAGGACAGACATGAGTTCAAAGAGGGCAGCAGGTGCTGAGACCAGGTGGTGGGTTCTAGAAAGTCAAGTCCAAACAGCTAGCTTTCTGAAAAATGGTGACTACCATGTATGGTGATAAAACTCTGTGCCCACCCAAGAAGATGAGGGGTTTGTTAGTTACAGTCCTAGTAGTGGGTGGAGGGGGTATACTCCCTGGAATTCCAAACCACAACTCTAGGGCCTGAACCATATTCTAACCTTAAGGCATTTTTAGGGATAGAGAGAGTCACTGTCTTAAGATCAAAGATTTAACTCACTAGGAAGATAAGGCAAGCCTGACTGTATGATCATCTACTAACATAATTTCACTATGATTAAAATCTGAGGTCAACACAGTTACAAGGAGCCGTTATCCAACAAGCTAAAAGACTCTGTACCAGATAACAGCACACATGCCTTTGAGATGAATCTGGAACCTGACCACACTCTATGTCACACACCTGATGTGTAGGTCATGACAAATTTTTGAAAGTCTGTGCTATACTGCCCATGTTCTCTCACTGTGGCAGAATTAAGCAGAAAAAAAAATGAATAAAGACTAACTATTATATCAACAAGAACAGTAACAGAGATGAGGGCTGTTTGCGAAGCGGTTAGCCCTGAGTTGAATAGCCTGGGTTTGAACCAGAGACCTGTTTGCTCAGCTGCTCTGTGGTCTTGGGGAAATCGCTGAAGTGTCTGTGCCCTGTGTTTCATATAGACAATACTGGGGTCACACTAGCTCTATCTTGTGTGGCTGTTGTCAGAATTTATGTTAAGTAATGTCAAGTGCAAAGATGGGCTCCTGACACAAATTAAAAATTTAATAACAGTTAAGCATTTCTTGCCATCTCTAAGTATCAGGCATCAGGAAATTGAAAAACACTCAATAAACATATGAGTCAGTAAGTGTTGGTGGAAATTAAAATATACCTAGAATGAATAAAGTTTTTTTTTTTTCATTAAACCACAATTGATAACGTCAAAGCAGTATTTCAGAAGAAGGGTTATAGCATTAAATGCTTCTAACAAGTGAGAAATTAAGGAAATTAATAACACTTAAGATACTAGAAGAGGGCTGGGCAAGCGGCTCAGCAGTGCTGAGAACCAGGATTCAGATCCCCAGAGCCACGTAAAAGCACGCCAGCCCACCTGTTATCCAGGTGTGAGCCAGTTACAGGTGAGCTGGCAAGCTTTTATGTGGATTCTGGGAATCCTAAAGTCATGAGGAACCCCAAAACAAGCTGGTTAGCTAGACTAGTTGAAACAGTAAACCCTGGATTCAGCAAGAGAGCCTGCCTTGATGTGTAAGGTGGATAGCAATCAGTCTTGAGCTTACACACACATGTGTACCCACACACACGAGAACACACAGACATGCTCATACATACCACACATACATATGCAAAAAATCGTAATTGCAAAAAGTTTTAGAAAGATACTATAAGCAGGAAAATAAACTCAAATAAGATGGAAGGAAATACAATAATGAAAAATCTGTAAAGCAGAAAAACCAGATGCAATAAAGTGAACAGAGAGAAGCTTATGACTTAAATAATAAGAACAAAGTAAGTCTGGAGATAAGACAAATATGAAATGCCAGTAGAAATGGCAAAGGATCTGTAATTATAGATACATCAGGAATTAGAAGTATAATGGGGTTTATGAACTTTCTACCAGAAAAATTTTAAACAAAGAAGAAATGCAAAAATTACAGAGAAGTGGAAATTGTCAAAACAGACCCAAGAAGAAAGAAGAAATATGAGCAGATTAAACCACTGAAGAAACAAAGCCTTCATTTGATGTGTTCCTAGAAAGAAACAACAAGGCCTGTACAATCCACAGCTGTCTGTCCTGGATATTCAAGGGACAGATCACTCAATGCTCAATTCCATGCAAAGTTTTCCAGGTAATGGGGAGAAGATGAGCAACACTTTGGAGTAATTCAGTGAGGGTATAATATTTTTACATGTGTATATGTTTGTACACATGCATGTACACATATGTGTTGGTGCATCTTTTGGGGCTGGGGAAGAGATGTCTGTGTGTGTGTGTGTGTGTGTGTGTGTGTGTGTGTGTGTGTGTAAGCATGTGGAAGTCCAAAGTTGACAACAGGTGTCTTCCTCGGAAGACAGGGTCTCTCACTCGAGTCCAGAGATCACTGATTAGGCTAGTCTATGGGATCCCCTGTGTCTGCCTCCTGGGATCTGAGATTACAGTTAGCCTCATACTTACCCAGCTTTTATGTGGGTACTAGGGATTTGAACTCATAGCCTCATGCTTATCCAGAAAACCATTAACCCTCTTAGCGATCTCCCCATCCCTGAGAGCAATATACATCTTGATATCCAATCAAAATAAGGGCACGACCAGAAAACAATAACACAAGCTAACGCTACTCACAATTGCTGATGGAAACCCCAAGCCTGAATTAGCAAGTCAACAGCACACTTACTACACCTGAGTAGGACAGCTAAGCTGTTTTACATCCACAAGCTCAAGGTTTGGTGACATTAAGAGTCTCTATTAACATATATCCACCGTGTTACAGATTTCAGAGAGAAAAAGATGTTATCATCACAATAAAAAAATACAGATAAATAACTCCATACACCTAGATTTAAAAACTAACCAATAATATAAACCCACGTACGCACACATCTCTTCCTAAACGAGGAGTAAAACAGACTATATCCGTTTACTTTCTATCATTGTGATAAAATGCCCTAACAGAAAACAACTCAGGGGAGAGAGAGCTTGTTTCCGCTTACAGCTCTGAAGGGATGGAGCCCATCGTGGTGGGAAACACAGGGTGGCAGGTACAGGAAGTCAGCTGACCATTGCATCTGTGCACAGGAAGCAGAAAGAGAGCAGCAAGGGGGACCATGGAAGCCCACACCCACCGACACAGTTCCCCCAGTAAGCTTATGAACCTATGGGGGAACACTCCATACTCAAATGATAGCACAGACCTTTCTCAAGAGAATCAATCGTCTGTGAAAAGTTCCCACACCAACGCATTAAGCACACCCACCTTAAAGTCGACAATAAAATGCGAAGGTAGGCATGTAAGCAGCTACCACCACAGGAAATCCTCACCACTTCCACGGTAAGAGACATAGAAATAAAAGCAAAGCTATCATTTTTCACAAGCAATACAATCATCTTCCTTAAAAAAAAAAAAGCCAGAAAACTATAAACCAATTATGAGGACAATTATGACAGTTTAATTGTGGTCACTGGACGCAAGATCAACATGTCTCTGCGTCAGTGACAAAGGGTTAGTTACATACACCAGAAAGCTGTTGCCGAGGGTGTAATAGATGCCCAGTTTCCGGAAGTCCTGCCCTGGCTCCCGAGATGATAGAATCTGACTGGGATAGGTAAGTTGTTTTTAGTAAGTGTCTTATCACAGATACAGAAAGCAAGCTAGGACACCTGGGGGTGGAATCCAATTTGAAACACAAAACGTATGTTTCCTGTGTACCTCGTGCACACAGCCTAAAGGTCATTTTACACAGTGTTCAGTGTGCCTGTCTTCTACTTCCACGTGTCAAGAAGGTTGGGTGTGAGATTTTTTTCTTCACCTTGTGTTATCATGTTGAAATTCAAAAAGTTTTCTGTGTCGTAGCATTTCAGACTTTTGAGGTTTCTGCATTACTGCTCAGCCTATCTATTCCATAGCCAAAGGGAAGTCACAGATGCCGGAAAGAACAAGAACAGGCAGACACTGAAGAAAGACAGCAAAGGCGGAGTCTGGGAATCGGGAGGGATGGATGTGGGGGCTCCTGACCCTTCCTGGCTCTTAGCTCTCGTGAGACGTGAATTCCTGCCCTCCCTCCTCCCCTCCTCCTTGCCCTCCTCTCTGCTGCTTCTTTCTTTCCCCTCCCCTCCTAAGATGAATTATTCTGGCTTGAGTAAGTAGGAACGAGTCTCTCTAGCTTTCACCCAGAAGGATCTTAGCTGATGTGATCACCTCTCTGAAGTCAACTGTGAAGCCTTATGGCTTCCACTCCATTTAGTTCCACCCCGATACAGGGTGGGTTCATTTAGAGAGTTATGGGTTATCTCACGAGAGAGGAAAGAAGTGCACAACAGATTCCAAATTTGGCAAGGCAGCTCAGGTTCCATGCCAGCACATCCGTTATTCACCCCTACGTCTGGATGCTCTCCACTCTGTATAAAACTTACACTCACCTCACTTTCGCCCCTAAGAAGTTTGGGCTGAGATTTTTCAGAGGCATATTGCCAATGAAATTAATTATCCCTGGGTCATTGTAACAATTTCTCTTTCCTTTATCAGTAACAAGGGTCAGTTTTACTGCCTGTTACGAGCACACTCTAATTTGTCTAACAAGATGGGACCCATTAACACAAGACTGTCACAGTGACGACACAGGGACTTCCACATACAGGGATGATTCCCCCACCCCCACCCCAGTGACTGAAAAAAATCACAAAAGACAAAGAGCCTTATTAAAAAAAAAAAGTGTATTATGCTAAATAAGAATTAAGTGTGAATCACTAACACAGAGAGCCAAGGAACAAAGTCCATGGCCTTCCAACTTCAAAAAAATCCTAAATCAGGGACAGGAGCCTGGGATTTGGAAAGTCTGATATTTGTCTTTAAATTTTAAAACACATACTAACTTACGTTATTTATTTATCTTGTTTTTTTTTTATTTCCCCACCGAGCCTACCCCTGCATGGAGCCCTCCTCCCTGGGAATTCAGCTGCCCACGTGCAAGGACCCATCCTCAGAAACTGGCCCCACTTACGAGCCACTCTTTGCCGCGTGTGTGTGTGTGTGTGTGTGTGTGTGTGTGTGTGTGTGTGTGTATTTTGTATGTATGTATTTGAGATAGTTTCACTGTGAAGCCCACTGACCTTGGACTCATGGATCTTCCTGCCTGCCGATGTTTCTAGAACCAGAATTACAGGTGTGCATCACCACACCTGGTGCCAGGTGAAGCTCTGGTTCAGAACATCTGCTCCTTTCACTAGATCTGGGGAGATGACATCTTACCCCTTGTTGTTCTAGCTGTGGCAAAGTCACAGGATAACTAACAATCCTTGCTCCTTGGACATCAACACAGCCCCAGGTACTTGACGCTTCAGGGGCTCAGAATAAGGCAGGAAAAAAAATGAAACCTTCTGGGCCAGTGAGGTGGCTCAGCAGATAAAAAAGCCTGTAGCAAACTTAATGATCTGAGTTCGGTCACCCGATCCCAGAGTGAACAAAGAGCTGACTTCTGACAACTGTCCTCAGGCCTCCACATATGGTATGTGCCTGCACCACACAGTGTGCACATACATACATTATCAGCAATTTCACTTCAAAATTAAAATTTCTTTTGAAAAGCAAGAGTTGATTCCTCTTATCTTATAATGCTGAGAAATCATTTAAATCATAAAGTGATCTTTATTGTGTTGTCTTTCTATATCACTGTAAGCAGACTAAGTATCGTCTATGTAACACCCAGAAAGTAACAGGAGAGTCTAAAAAGAGGTTCAGTCCAGAGCTCTAACGCAATGGAATCTTCTGGAGGAATCTTGATACTTAAGAAAGGGGTTTCTGAAAGCTAAACTAGAAAGGCAAAGAGCTGGTCAGCAGTCATGACGAATTCTAGAAGAGTAGGGATAAGGCAGAGCAGACTGTGGCTGACAGACTTGTAAGTGTTGACCACAACAAAATCAACATGTGGACCTAGAAACCCCCTCTCTGAAGGTCTGACATTTCATGCATTGAGCACTGAGTAAGGGCTCTTCCACCTGCCTCCCCACCCCAGTTACCTGAATTATTGTGAAATCCAGCAGACCCTAACCTGCAGCAGACCCTCACACTGCAGCAGACCCCCACACTGCAGCAGACCCTCACACTGCAGCACATCCTAACCTGCAGCAGACCCTAACCTACAGCAGACCCTCACACTGCAGCAGACCTCACACTGCACCAGACCCTCACACTGCAGTAGACCCTCACACTGCACCAGACCCTCACACTGCACCAGACCCTAACCTGCAGCAGACCCTCACACGGCAGCAGACCCTCACACTGCAGCAGACCCTAACCTGCAGCAGACCCTCACACGGCAGCAGACCCTCACACTGCACCAGACCCTCACACTGCAGCAGACCCTCACACTGCACCAGACCCTCACACTGCAGCAGACGCTAACCTGCACCAGACCCTCACACTGCAGCAGACCCTCACACTGCAGCAGACCCTCACACTGCAGCACACCCTAACACTGCAGTAGACCATAACCTGCAGCAGACCCTCACACTGCTGCAGACCCTCACACTGCACCAGACCCTCACACTGCAGTAGACCCTCACACTGCACCAGACCCTCACACTGCACCAGACCCTAACCTGCAGCAGACCCTAACCTGCAGCAGACCCTCACACTGCAGCAGACCCTCACACTGCACCAGACCCTCACCCTGCAGCAGACCCTAACCTGCAGCAGGCCCTCACACTGCAGCAGACCCTCACACTGCAGCAGATATTAACCTGCAGCAGACCCTAACCTGCAGCAGACCCTCACACTGCAGCAGACCCCCACACTGCAGCAGACCCTCACACTGCAGCAGATATTAACCTGCAGCGTGCTCTAACCCTACACACAGATGCAGTCCCAGCCAACATGACTTTCAGAGCCAGAATCCTTCAGCAGCACCACTCACAACACGTGACCCAGGCACCAGCCAGGATTTTTCTTGGCCCTGTTTCCCCTGCACAATTTGGACAGGGAGCCAAACGGTCTCTGTCATCACAGATCTGAGTCAGGCTGACCTACTTGCCTGTTTTGAAAGGTACATATCCTTCAGACTGCTGTGAAAGCTAAGGATTTAAATAAGTGCTATCTTTTTAAACTCTAGGCCAGTGGTTCTCAACCTTCCTAGTGCTGTGACCCTTTAGTACACTTCCTCTTGTTGTGGTGACCCCCAACCATAAGATTATTTTCATTGCTACTTCAAAACTGTAATTGTGCTACGGTTATAAATAGTAACATACATGTCTGATATGACCCACAGGTTGAGAACTGCTGCCCTGGGAGATAATCCGTCTATAGGACCTGACAGGATGGGTGACCAACAGGCAGTCGTGCCTTCGGGTGCTAGCCTGTTTGGGCACACAGAGCCCACACTGCCAAATGACAGAGTGGCCTCCTTGTTCCTAGTGACATCAGACTCCTTCTCAGGGCTGGCTGGGGGTCTCTATGTTCTTGGATTGTTTTTTATGTTCTTGGATTTTTAAGCCATTCTTTAAAGTATAGTTCTTATCCAGGCATGGTAGTGCACACCTTTAGTCCCAGCACTCAAGAGGCACAGGCAGGCAGATCTCTGTGAGTTCAATGCCAGCCTGGTCTACAAAGCAAGTTCCAAGACTGTTTAGCCCTGTTTTTGGAATAAATTAATAAATAAAGTATAGTCCTTTCGAATTTTCTGAGCCCAGCAGGTTCTCCTGGGTGCTCTTAGCCACCTGCACTCAAAGAACCTCGAACCTCCCACTGCAGAGTACCTGAGGCTGGAACCAAGTGTGAGCACCAACACTGCTCACAGCAGAGACTGGCCAGGCCCCTTCAGGAGTGGAGTAGGGCTTTCACTCCAGAGCACAGGCTTCTAGACATCTCTGGGCTTCCCAGATATCTTTTCTGTTTATGTCAGGCCTTGGATCTGTTCCAAAGTTGGTTGATGCCAGACAAATGAGGTGGTGTTGGATCTCTCTGAGGAATCAGCCTTGGGATGAAGTCTACTGGCTAAGCAGGGGCTATGTATCATACTCCTCTCATTTTTTAGTTTACAAGCATCGGCTCAGTGTTTTCTTATGCAATCACTGAATGTAATCACTCAGGCTTCATCCAGCTGCATTTTATCCCTGAACAGCAAACAGCAGCTCCATGTGGAACATAAAAGGCAGGGTCAAGACATGTTTGCTGATAACCTTATCACTAAGCTGGATCGCACATCTCCTAGGAGACTGGCTTGCTCAGTTTTGTTCCATTATTTCTTTACTCTGCTTTTGCCAATTCTGTTCTTCTATGTGGGATTCTGGAGCACGCAGAGGAGAACCGGAGCAGTGAGAGCAGAGTAAGCAGGCTTTATGGGTGGAAGCGGGACGTAAAATCCTCCTGGGGAAACTGGTCTCAGGGATGCAGTGAGCACAGGACTGGTACCTTCTGTCGTCCAGACAGAGGACACAAGATGTGGCTATGGGTATCCAGGTACAGTTACCACCCAAAGGGCTCTACCCTTTTAAGGAGACAGCAAGACCCCCAAGTTGTGTCAGAACCCCAGGACTGTTTCTGTAGGCCCTGAGGCTTTGGACTCAGCCTCCATAGTCCATTGCCTTATCCTGAGGACTCCAACCAGGTGGCTCCCACATCAATAAGTTGTGATGGAGAACAGGAGAAGGAAGAGGAAACGTTGGGATTCATCAGTGTGATCAGTTATGTCATCCCACAAAAGAGAAAGAAGGGAGGACCAGGTACAGTGGTCCTTCAGTATAAGGAGAACCAGGTACAGTGGTCCTTCAGTATAAGGAGAACCAGGTACAGTGGTCCTTCAGTATAAGATGAACCAGGTACAGTGGTCCTTCAGTATAAGATGAACCAGGTACAGTGGTCCTTCAGTATAAGATGAACCAGGTACAGTGGTCCTTCAGTATAAGGAGAACCAGGTACAGTGGTCCTTCAGTATAAGGAGAACCAGGTACAGTGGTCCTTCAGTATAAGGAGAACCAGGTACAGTGGTCCTTCAGTATAAGGAGAACCAGGTACAGTGGTCCTTCAGTATAAGATGAACCAGGTACAGTGGTCCTTCAGTATAAGGAGGATCAGGTACAGTGGTCCTTCAGTATAAGATGAACCAGGTACAGTGGTCCTTCAGTATAAGGAGGATCAGGTACAGTGGTCCTTCAGTATAAGATGAATCAGGTACAGTGGTCCTTCAGTATAAGGAGGATCAGGTACAGTGGTCCTTCAGTATAAGGAGGATCAGGTATGGTTGTCCCTTGGTATCTGTGGAGGATTAGCTCCAGAACCTATTGTGGGTACCCTAATCTTGGATGTTCAAATTCTTTACATCAAACAGCATGGTGTTTACATCTAACCTTTGCCCAGCCCCCTATATATGTTGAATCATTTCCAGATTGCTTCCCAGACCTGGTGCCTTGTAAATGCTATGTAAATGTTGTTATATGATATTGCTTAGGGAGTCGTTTTAAGAAGAAGTCTGAACATGTCTAGTTCAGGCACAATTATTTTCTGAATATTTTCAACCTGCAGTTGGTGAAAGCCGGGGGTGGGATACATGGGTGCAGAGGACTGGCTGTGTTTACTGAATGCTTACACAGGTCCTGGGATTTAAGAGTTGAGGCGTCAGTGGGAAGAGCCAAGGCCAGAGCCTTGACCATGAGGGTCCAAACACAAGTGGTACCTCTGCCATGACAAGATACCTCTTCCACGTGTCCACAAAGGCGGAAGTGTAAAAGCAAGGCCATTCGCCACTCCTCTACCGGATGAGTTCAGAGAATTCAGTGGAGGTGCTCAAACGGGATAACGAGCCAATGCGTAAGTATCAGCAGTCCTGAGAACTTGACTGACCCCGTCAATCCTCAAAGGAAGATTGTGGGTGACAGGAGCTCTGGCCATGTGACCTAGCAGAGGCAGCAGAGTGAAGCTCTCAGTGGCCAGCTCTCCACAAGGCAAGGGGAAGGGTTTCCATCACATTGGAACAGGGCCAGTTTGGTTCTTCACTTACATACCAAGGTTAGAAGCAGAAATGCAGCACACCAAAGGCAGCCTTGGCTTTCCCAACTCCAGTTCCCGCCCCTCCCCGACTCAGAAGAGGACTGGGGTGAGTAATTTAACTACATCCCTGCTGTGGGATGTTCTGTATGTCCTGTGGGAGCCCGTTCTCGGGTTCCTCGTGGCTTTACCCAGCAGGTCCGCATAGAGGATGATTAGGACCACGGGCCTGAGTGCAGGTGTCTGAGATGGTCTGCACTTGGCTGTGCTGGGGGATGGTCTGTATGTCAAGTAGTTCTGATTGGTCAATAAATAAAACCTGATCAGCTGTGGCTAGGCAGGAAGGATAGGCGGGACTAACAGAGAGGAGAAATAAAAGAACAGGAAGGCAGAAGGAGTCACTGCCAGCTGCCACCCTGACAAGCAGCATGAAAAGATGCTGGTAAGCCACGAGGCAAGGTATAGATTTGTGGAAATGGATTAATTTAAGCTATAAGGACAGTTAGCAAGAAGCCTGCCATGGCCATACAGTTTGTATGCAATATAAGTCTCTGTGTTTACTTGGTTGGGTCTGAGCGGCTGTGGGACTGGCGGGTGACAAAGATTGGCCCTGACTGTGGGCAAGGCAGGAAAACTCTAGCTACACATCCCATCTTACCTCCCGCTGAAGGAAACATCAGGGAGCTGTCTCAAAGAAAAAGAAAGGTCCGCCCAGTGGGTGGACTCCCACTGCTGTGGCCTCTAGACTCCTGGAAGCAGGCTTAGGCAGGTGAGGGGCCTGGCCAAGTCCATAGAATTGCAAAAGTCACAGGTCAGATTCAAATTGCTCACCGTTAGGCAGGACTCAGCTGTTTTGTGAGTCTTTACCTGCTCCTTGTTACCCACATTCTTTATTGAGTGGGGAGTGAGCCAGCACAACCCAATTCGCATATGAACCAGGGCTATAAAAGGGGGGGCCTTGCTTCTGAGCCAGGCTGGGGCACCATTTAGTGCTTAAAGAGCAATTCATTTAACATGTCTGGCTCAGTGTTCTGACTGCTTCCCTGCCTTCTTTCTGATCACTTCGGTATTATATTGTTCAAGCTCCACTTTAATCACATGCTGGTTATACAGCTTGTTGTATTATTCTGGCGGAGATCTCAGTGCTTATAGTATAAAAATCGGAAATCCCAAAAGCTCTAAAATCTGGAAAAGGCTTCAGATTTCATAGTGCCTCAGCATTCCAATGTAGGAAAGTCTTTGAAAACATTCCAAAATCCAGAAAATCCCCAAACCTGGAACACTCCTGGTCCTAAACATCCCACACAAGGAAAACTCAGCCTGCATTGTTCACTTCTAATTGTTCTCAATATGCTTTCAAGTGATGTTTCACGGCTGTGTGTGGCCTGAGAATCTTGCAATAGCGGAGTTCTTTTCCTCTGCTCTCTGTACACACTCACGCATCTTACATTACACTTAATTTCAGCCAAAAGTCAGAGGATTGACACACCACACTTACATCTTGACCTCAGGCTACAAGGTTATCACTTTTGTTTAAGTAATCTGCTCATTAAAGATATTTAAACTGGGCAGAGTGGTGCATACTTGTAATCTCAATGCTTGGAGGAGCAAGAGACCGGTCTGGGCTACACAGTGAGACCTGTTTCCAAAATGCTGGTCGGTGTGTGTGTGTGTGTGAGATTTAAATACTGAGAAAACACTTTGTTTATCCAGGCACTTACTAATATTCTTTTTATGCTAGGACTCTTTTGTTTTACCCAAAGAATTTCTCTTAATATTTCCTACAGCAAAAGCCTGTTGATGACTAATTCTTTCAACTTTTGTGATTGGGTGATGCACCTTTATTATACCTCTGTTTTTGAAACATAATTTTGTTAGGTGTACAAATTTAGATTGTTTTGTCCCATTCATAATTTTGAAAAAATGCTTTTTCACATCCTCTGACTTGCCTTGTTCCCAGTGAGAAATTTGATGTCAATTTTACAGGTAATCCTTTGATATGGAGCATTTCTTTTTTAAAGTGTCAAAAACAACCATTCCAGACCAATGTGATCACTGAGCACTGTGCCTCGGTACTTCTGAGAGATGGTTTGCTCAGCTTTGAGGCACACCCTCACACTTGTAAGGAGCTATCCTTTGAGACAAACTGCAGCCATCTTCCTGAGATCAGCTAAGAGCCCATCACTTTCAGGCCTGTGGGCTGTTGACATTCTCTCAGAGAAGGAGAGGGTGGGAAAGGCCACTGGACCCTCACCAGATATCTCCGCCACTTCTCCCCGTCATTTGTGTGTAATTTTGTCCTAATTGAATGGCCTGGGGTCTGGACTAGAACATGTAGGCAGGTAGGGGAAAAATGGTTACTATGTTGTGTTGGATCTCAGGAGATAATTAGGGGCCCTCATTCTTCCTCACCTTCAAAAACAAAATCTTAAGTAACAACCAGTGAAATTAGAAACATTCTAGTCACAGAAGGTATCCCACAGCCTGGGCTAAACAATGTATTCCCTCAACATTGCAGCTTAGGGGATACACACTGTGGTGGCCGGGCCTACCCAGAGGCAAGACTCTAGGTTTGCTCAGTGAGGCTGGCTGTGTTTTGCAAATTGCAAGCTGTGACATGTCAGCAGGTCATGAGGTCAAGGTAATGCACCGGTGACCTGCTCTTCTTAAAATAAAAAGAAATCACTAGAATACATCAGGATAGAAAGGCCAGCGTCAATTCATGAAAATTTCTCATGTTTTTCTGATTCCATGTATGTATGTGTGGAATTTTTGGATTGTGATGAAAAAATGTACCTTTTATTTGGGGTCACGACTGAGAGAACTTGAAAGTCACTGATCCAGAAACGATTAAGGTTCAGTGTTGGACTGCTGGTATGGGAGTAGAAATAAGCATAACCCTTGTTCACAGTGTCAATTTTGTTTAAACATAGGATCCCAAGAAAACAGAATATGCACAAAATCACCACCAAAGTTGGGTGCTAGAATATTTTTATAATAATGAAAATTTTTACATATCTGAAGGTTAGTTGTTGACTCATGTTACGCCTACATCATAAATGGTACTAGTCATTAAAACTACATTAAATAAGTGAGATCTGAAGCATCGTCCCTACCAGCTCATGGGTGTGAGGAGTGGTTATAAACTTAAACACACACAATGTATGGAAAGAATGAGGCTCAGAAACTAGCCGTAGCTTGGAAGCATAGGTGTAGCATACACTCACTTCCTTCTTTGTGCTTTTCTGTATTTTCAAAAAACTTCCACAGTGGGCATGCATTGTTTTTATAATTAGGAAAAGTAGTCTAATACATGTGGCTATAAAATGGCTTCACTGAGGAAATAAGCTGCCTTCTCTAGGTGTCACTTGTACTAGGTGACGAATATGAAAGCCAGCAGTTAAGGTGTGTGTGTGTGTGTGTGTGTGTGTGTGTGTGTGTGTGTGTCACAGGTTAGGAGGACTGCTTGTGGTGAGGGACAAGGCAAAGATTAGTGACAGGAAGGTTCATATCTTGGCATATGCATGATTTCTCCTCCTCTCCTCAGGTTTCCTGCTCCCGTACTAAACATGGCATCAAATTTACGTTCCCCCAAAATGAGCTGCCAGCGGGGCACTCTTGCTTTGAATATGACTACCCTAAGCCCGGTACCGGTGTTTTCTCTCTAAAAAGTAATGATGCCTCAGCAAGTAAAGTGTTTGCTGTCCAAGGATGAGAACCTGAGTTCAGATTCCCAGCACCCATGCAGAAAGCTGTGCGTGGTGACACACGCCTGTAATCCCGCACTGGAGAGTGTGTGGTGACACACACACCTGTAATCCAGCACTGGAGAGTGAGTGGGGACACACACACCTGTAATCCCGCACTGGAGAGTGTGTGGTGACATGGACCTATAATCTGGAGAGTGTGTGGTGACACACATACCTGTAATCCTGCACTGGAGAGTGTCTGGTGACACTCACACCTGTAATCCAGCACTGGAGAGTGTCTGGTGACACTCACACACCTATAATCTGTAGAGTGCGTGGTGACACACGCCTGTAATCCCAGCACTGGAGAGGTGGCACAGGTGGGTTCCTGGAGCTCCCTGGCCAACCTGGCCAGCCAAATCAGTGATCTCCATGTTCAGTCTCCAAAAGCAAGGTGGGGCACACCTTGGTGGCAGGAAGTAGAGAGATGAAGCTGGAACTGAACTGGAGGCTCCCTTCCTTCGGGCTGGCATGCCTACTACCTGCTGGCAGGTGCCATGTAAGCTGCTAGAGAAGAAAAGTCACTAACAGCCCTCTACCACTGGGGGCCCTTCCACCCATAATACCAACCTGCTAGGCAAATGCCAGCACTGGCAGTAGAGGCATGACTGTTAGTGGGGTAAAGGGCAGAGCCCTGAACAGCTTTCAGGCCACAGAAGAGAACCCATGCCTGGTACTATAAACCTGTTCAAAAACTCAGGGCTAGGCAGGTCATGGGCCCTGGGGTTGGGGAAGGACCCACTACTGTTGTTTCCATAATCTGACATCACAGAATATTGCCTTCTAAATATTTATGTTTATATTCATAGATATATGCTACTCTCAGCATGGATCAGAGAAACTTCTCTTTGCAGTGAATAGAGAGACTCATGACTGCTCTAGCCATGATTGATGAGCACTCAGCCTTAAACAAGACATTTCTATCATTTACTCAGGCTCAGGGAATATCCAGAGGAGGTGGTAGAAAGGGTATAAGAACCAGATGATAGAAGGGTTTTTTTTAAAAAAAAACTATTTTCTGAGTGTGACACAATTCATGACCCCACAGCAGTTAAGGTCACCTGCCCTGGGCCTGAACACAACTGGGCATCACTCAATACCAGTGCATCAGGGAGCCAAGGCCCAATATGAGCTTTAGTGGAAACAGAGCCATATTCAACACAGTAGAGTGGATGAAGCCGAGGAGGGACTAGACGATGACCAGAAGATCACAGGTGGATGAGCAGAGCTCGGGGCTCAGGTACCTCTCAGAGGGACACAGTCTGAGCCAGTTTAGAATTCCAGCTGTGTCCTGATCGCCCCCTGTGAACAGCTACTACCTGAGGGATCCCTACAGATCTCACCCGCCACCTGTTCACCCAGCCTTAGTCTAGAATCCCACAGTTGTGTCCCCAGGTGCTGTCACCCTCCTATCTGAAGAGACAGCCAACTCCCACAGCTTCTGGTGGGAATCAGTTATTTGACTTGTCAGGTCCCTAAGGGAGACCCTTATGAGCCACTGCCCTGGCGACCTTGGAGGAGCTGGCCCAGGTGTACTCTAGGGCCAAAGGTCAACATTCTTCACTCTCCCTTTCCAAGGGGTCTCTCTCAAAATGTCCTGTAGGGAAGATGCACTTGTGTCCTCCAGGACCCCCTCCATCTTGGGTACGGCTTTGCTCGACCATGCTGGCCTTTGGATGAGCCGGCATAATAGCTCATGGAGAAGCCCCCGGCTCTGCCAGCAGCTCTGCCGCTTCCACTTACCCCTCCACAGGGTTCCCCAACTCTGAGAAACAGATTTCCAAAACATCCTTCCCCTTTGATTTTCTGGAACTTTCCTTGACTTTCTCTCGACCTTTTCTCCAAAAGGCCAAAACTTCTCTTCTTCCTTTTTAGATACAGTTGTCTTGGGTATTATTCCACCAGATTCAGCATCAAATTCAGACCAAAGGCCCAACAGGGCTCGTTCCTTCCATCTCCCCTAGGAAGGTCCCCTGGGAGCTGCAGGAACTGCTGAGTCCAGACTGCGTGTGGCCGAAGTGGTGCGTTTCTTGGGATTACCAATGCTGTGTTTCCTTTGGGGCTGAACCCCAATTACTGCCCCCGCCAATATCTGACTGCTGAGTCACAGATCCACAATGCCACAACCACATGCCCTACACACATACACACACACACACACATATACACAAACACATATACACAAACATACACACATATACATACACACACACATACACACACACACATACACACACACACATACACACACACATACATACACACACACATACACACACATACACACACATACACACACATACACACACACATACACACACATACATACACACATACACACACACATACACACACATACACACACATACACACACATATACACACACATACACACACACACACACACACACACACACACACACCTTCTCACTGGCATTGTCCAACACAGAGTGGCATTTTCTTGAATCTTACTCAGCTCTCAGGATCGTGGAAGAGTCTGGTACAGATCTCTTCCTGTGGTGTAAATGCTTCTCTAAGCTGAAGTGCTCCTTCCTGGAGACTCAGGAGGCCCAGAAAGCAGACAAAAGCCGCACAATTCACAGGATCCTGCCCCAAAGTTATAAAAGTAAAAATCAGTTGCTGGGGAGAGGAGACTCTTTCTGAGGGAGCTGTGTGAACGTTGTATGGGGAACCCCAGGGATGCAATTTTCATGAGTTGCCAGCCACTCCTGGGGAGTGAAGGGGGTGGGGGAGAGGAAGTGGGATGGGAAGAAATATGCCAAGACATAAGCAAGGGTCACACAATTAGGAAGAATTCTGTAAAGAATGCACAATGTTGTGGGGCTAGGGAGATGAATCAGTGGGTTAAAGCACTTGCTGTATAGGGTTGAAGACCTGAGTTCAAATCCCACAACCCATGTAAAAGCCAGGCATGTTAGCATGCATCCGGAATCCAGTAGTGAGCTTCCCAGTGGTGCGGATGCCTTTGCATCACCCATGCTCCTGTAAGTAACCCCAGTGCCCTCACTCACAGGCTCACCAAGCGGGTCTTGAGTAGCGACATGTCTTTGATTTGCCGTCCACGCCCTATCTGGGATGAACAGATGTCTTCCCGGGAAGGCAATACAACACAGCTGTTCTCTGAATCCCCTCCACTCCCCGAGACTCACGTTGCACTTTTTCCCTCCTAATTTCCCTCACTGCACAGTCCAGGCAACCCTGGAGCTGGAGACATTGCCGCAGACTACAAACACTGTTTCCTTCCCAGAGCTGGAGACTCTTGGAGACATTTCCTGTGTTCTACCCACGGGACTAATGGAGCGGAGCTTTGAGCATCTGAACCTTTGGTGGCCATTTCCTATCTTATCAACCACAACCTTCCAGTTCAAAGACATTCACCACTAATCCTCACGGCCAGCCACTGCATGCCAAGTATTTCACCAACATGGTCCACTTCAGGTCTTGCAACACCGTGTAAGGGGCCAAGCCACAGGCTGATATTAAGTACCCAGAGTCTGGGGACAGTGACCATTCCCTTCAGATTCAAAGACTTCTTTTGCCCAACATGTCCTGCTCCCCCACACATACTGTACACGGTGCAGAGCCCTGCAGATCTGGTGACCATGGGGCCCACAGGCCTGCTCAGCTGGGGGAACTCACCATGCCTCCGGTGCATTCGCGACAGTCCTGGAGGCAGCTGATAGTCTCCCAGGTACTGTAGGCTTTCAGCCCAGCCATTAGGGCCTGTAGTGAGCGCCTGTTGATGAGCTCCCTCCCCCGGAAGATGTCTTCATCCAGGACAAAGGCCGCATGCCTGTGAGACAAAGGAGAGACGTGTGGTGGGTACAGCAGTGTCACACCCACACGGAAGAAGCACGCACGAGCCCCAGTTACCACCCAAGATCCCCTTCAAAACTGTCACTCTGCACTACCACTGAATTCGCACATCTCCACCACATCGCTCTCCCCTTGTAAATGCTCTCCTTCACTCCCAGCCCGAGAGCACGTTTCTGCACTCAGTCCCTAAACCCCGTCACTAATGCTGGCCTCTGCTCCACGCTTCTCTGTCTATGTATATATGTTCCATATTATTTTCTTCTGCCGACTACGAAGTAAGTTTTGCATACCTTGTGAGGTGGTCATTTTTTAAAGTCCCTGTCTACTGGAAATTCTTCCATGGAGTGTATAGGAAATAGAATAATGGTCCCCAAAGAAGGGCATACTCCTACCTCTGGAATCTGTGTGTATGTCACCTCATATGGCAAAAGGGACTTGGGAGATGTGATTAAAGCAGGGTCCTGGGGGATACGGCTGGGCTGAGGTGAACACACGTGTCTGTGTATGAGAGGAAGGAGCTAGAGACAAGAAGAGGAGAGAAGAACCGAGGTAACGCGGCCCTAGGGAGCAAGTGGACATTGCTGGCTTTGCAGATGGAAGGAAGGGACAAGACAAGCAATGAGGCGGTCCCAGGAAGCTTGTAGAAGGTCAAGGATATGGACGCTCCTTCAAGTCTCCAAAGGAAGGCAGACTTGCCAAGTCCCTGATTTCTAAGCCAGCAGGCCTCATTTTGACTTCCAACTCCCAGAACTGTAAGAGTATAATGCTGTGCTGTTTTGTGCCACCAAGTCTGTGGATTGCAGTTGCGCCTTCCACAGTTCGACTGAAGTGTGGCCAACTAGGATCTGAAAATACTCAACGGAAGATTCCAAACATAAACAGGTCATAAGTTTTCAACTATACGCTATCCTGGGCAGCATGCTAAAACCTCACAGAATCTCATTGTGCCTTGTCTGGAGCACAAACGATCTCTCACGTATCTGAATCGTATCCATTCTAACCACTCGCTAGTGACTTGTGGGAGTCGTAGTTATCCGACTGGCTATGGTCCTGCCAAGGTGCTTGTGTCCCGGTAACCTCTGCATGGATGCCTGACACGGCATGCCAATATGCCCGTACGGTTCCTCTCACTTTGGCCACCTCTCAGGCACTGCCTTAATCACACCGTAAGAATGGTGGGCGCAGTACAATCAGACATTTTGAAAGAGAGAGGGATCACATCTACAGAACATCTTTACAACACATAGTTACACTCATACTATTTTGTTATTAGTTACTGCGGCTAATTTCTTACATTGCCTAATTTCATAAATTATATAGATTTGTTACAGGCATGTATGGAAAACTAGTATGTGTCGGGTTTGCTGTCACCCATGGCTCTAGGCATCCACTGGGTATTGGAACGGATTCCAAGAGGTGGGAACAGTTATAGTTACAGCAGTAGCCGAAGCTAATGCAGGTTGTGACTAATTCCTTCTTCAGAATGTTTTCATCCATCTGTGGGTGTGACTTCTACACAACGTCACGTTTGCTGGTCTCCCCGTGTGTGCCCATTCACTTCCACAATTCTTATTCTCTTTCTGTATTTCAAAATGCCGTAGTTGAAGAGGGCCAGGTTTTCTTTCACTCTCTCTTTGAATGCCTTCACTGCGGTCTCGTCTCCAGTTCTTTTAACAAGTTGTCATAGAACTAATGTTCAGTGTGAAGGTTTTCCTGAATTCTCTCTGTAGTCAGCCAAACTCTAGGACACAGAAAAGGCGCTAGGCATGGGCATTAAAGTCAAGGGTGGCCAGCATGCCAAGTGTGGAACCATTGTCTCAGGATCTAAAACTTACTGGAAATTTCCAGACTAGTACACTGAAGTATGGTCACACGGTATCCTGCGATATTTCCCCTATCCACTTTGGGGTGTTAACTGGTGTTGTCATTGTTTAGGTCTCGTTTAGGTAGCCATTTTGGAACTCTCAACAAAATGGGTTTAAAACTCTTTCCTTGAAATTATTTGCTGTTTATTCCTATACTCTTTGTTCCCTTCCCCCCTCTATTCCTGTCTTATTCAATCCCATCTATCTATCATATTCCACCATTAACTTCTAAAGAGGAAAATATTTATGTGCTCTGAAGAGAAACCAGAGATCCACAATTAACCTTTAAACTATGTTTTGGTTTGCTGAGATAAATACCATGACTAAAAGTAACTTGGGGATGAAAGGATTTATTTGGCTCACACTTCCAGATAACAGTCCATCACTGAGTGAGTTAGAGCAGGAACCCAGAGCAGAAAGACCATGGAGGAAGCTGCACCCTGGCTCTCTCCTGCTCAGGTCATTCAGCTTTCTTATACAACATAGGACTACCTACCAAGGGGTGACACCACCCACAGTGGGCTGGGCTCTTCCACATCAGTCATCACAGCCCCCAGGAGACAGCCTAATCTGGGTACTTAACCAGCACACACTATGTTATTTGTAGTGATTCTTCTAGGGCTTAAGATACGTATTTTGGCTATAGACTTCCCTCATAGAGTGCTATGTCACTGTGTAGGTGATGCGGGAATGTTTTCCCATAAGTGTACTTTCATTTCATTTTCTCATCCATTGTGCTACCAATATGTTTATAAATGAAGAGAGAGGGGGATAGAAATACAGCGTATTCAGAGAGGGATCGCTTCTACAAGGTATAAGCTTCATTACTAGCTCACCTCAAAGATTTTCCTTGTCAACATTATTGAGGAATGATTTAGTATTCATTCAAAGCATACAGATTTGATGGTATGCATTCTCGTGAGATTATCAATCCACAAAACATTTTCAACAGCACCCCAAAATTACCCCACATGCTTCTCAGTCTATCCCTCCCTCCAGTCCCATCCCAAGGTCACCACGGACATGCTCTTTGCCACTCACTACGGACTTACTCACAGTAGGGCTGCGCAGTGTGATGTGCCTTCCTTATTTCGATTATTGTGTGACTTTGAGATTTATTCTTGTTCTTGGTCACTGTTATTTTCTCCTGCCAATTAGTATTCCATTTTATGTAATGCATAGACTACACTTCCATTGTTCATTTGCTTGTCAATAAACACTTCATATATTTCCTGTTTGGAACTATTATAGATAAAATGGCTATGAAAATGGATATGTACGTCTTAAAGGAGGCACATGACTTCTTTTCACTCAGGTAGATATGTAGCAGTGAAATGAAATATGTAGTGTTGGGGGCAGAGGCAGGCAGGTCCCTGGGCTTGCTGGCCAGAGAACCTAGCTCGAATTCCCAGTACCCATGTTAAAAAGCACAAAGTAGTGTGGACATGTGTGCCTGTAACCCAGTATTGGGGGCAGAGGCAAGTAGATCCCTGGGGCTTGCTGGCCAGCCTGCCTAGACCAAACAGCGAGCTTCCCACTCAATGGGAGATTTTGTTTCAAGTCAACAAAGTGGATAGAGATGGAAGAAGTCACCCAATGTGCTCCTCTGGCTTCTGCATTTGAACAACACACACACACACACACACACACACACACACACACACACACACACACACACCAAACATCTGCTCTGTTGAATTATCTTGAGATGTCGAATGAGTCAGTACATGTGAAATCTTAAGGCAGGGCTTGCTACGCTATACACACTTGAATATGCACTGGCAGTTATCTGAAATGTATCCTCACAGGTGCTGAGTGGAAAAAATTCTCTAAAGAATGACTAAATGCAGCTGAAAGACAGATGCATGAGCGTTTCTACATCCTTCCCTCCACTGCTGGTCTGGAACCCAGCCCCGCCTGACTGCTTGAGATGCCCACTTGGCCAGAAGTAAATAAGAGGCTGACCCAAACAATCCTTTGAGCTGGTACACTGCAAAGAGCATTTTTTTTTAAAAAAAAGTTGTTAGTTACTTTCTAAGTGAGGAGATTTCTTTCCATAGCAAATCTCTCTAGATGGTTCCAAAGGGAGGTATCAGTCACCAGCTTCCCTGGCCAGTAACTTCTGAACTTCATAACATGAAATCCCTGCTCCGCACACTATCAGGATGGTTTAAATGCAAAACTCTAACCAACTCCTTGGCCAAATGTGATGTCATTGAACAAGGTAATTTCATCCCCTTAGTTGAATTAACATATGCAGAGTCAGGTACTGGGAGACAGGAAGATGCCAAGTTAAGGACCCATAGCTTCTATGCTCACAGAAGTCAAGTCCTCCACCAAGAATAATGGTACAGTGATAAAGTGGACTAGGCCATTCCTTACTCCAGGAAGAGGCTTGGGAGAGTCTGTCTAGGAAAATGATTGTCTATGAAGAAAGAGTGTGACTGTGCAGTCTCAGTAATGAGGAAGCAGGAGTATGAGAGGCAGGGCTGCAGGTACATCCAGTGTGTCTGTAGGAGAGTCTGATGGAGGAGTGTGAGGGGCAGGGGCTGCAGATACATCCAGTGTGTCTGTAGGAGAGTCTGATGGAGGAATGTGAGGGACAGGGGCTGCAGGTATATCCAGTGCATGTAGGAGAGTCTGATGGGGGGGGGGGGGGGGGGTCCAGTGCGTAGGAGAGTCTGATGGAGGAGTGTGAGGGGCAGGGGCTGCAGGTAGTCAGTGCCGTAGGGAGTCTGATGGGGGGGGGGGGGCTGCAGGTGTGGTGAGGAGAGTCTGATGGAGGAGTGTGAGGGGCAGGGGCAGGTCAGTCATGTAGGAGAGTCTGAGGAGGGTGGGGGGGGCTGCAGGTACATGTAGGAGAGTCTGATGGAGGAGTGTGAGCTCAGGAACTGAGCTTGGAGTCCAGCGGTAGAGCCCAACAGAGGAGAGACACGGACAGGTAGAAGGGCCCACACACAGGGGAGCTTGAGCTTGCCCAGAGCAGATGAATATTCCAGGGTCCCGCGAGAACTCAGACTTTGTTTCAGAGGCTACTGGTGGTGAATTTGAAGAGGTCTGGGTTGGTGGTGGTCGGTTAAGAGTGGAACTGAAGAGGGTCAGGTGAGATGACAGGGGAGGAAATCATTCTGTCAGGAGGTGAGAATTGGCAGGGTGGGCGATCAGAAGGTTTGCGGACTATGTGCCACGTTTTCTCTTTCTCCAGTTGATGTACAATAAAGTTGACTCCATAACCACGACTAATGCTGATATAAACTTGGATACTCGGATTAAAAAAAAAAAATGACATTTGAGGAATCTTGCTGGTAATGGCCACAGCAACCAACACCATTGAGCATCCAGTACTTTACTCTGAGCATATCCAAATCTTCACCCATGTGATCTTCACAAAAAGCCCCTAAGTCAGGTTTTATTATTACTATTCCATATTCGGAGAAATTGAGACAGAATTCCAAGTAGCAAATGGTGGGGTCAAGTTCCATGACCCAAGCAAAGCCCGTCCCACCTCACCTCTGCTGCCGCCTTTCCGCTGTGGAGTGAGTCTGACTACGTGTGACTTCATCACAAGACGCTGCGGGACAGGCAGGGCCAGCTGACCCTGGCTGCAGAGCTGTTTTTCCTGCTTACGAACTCCAGCCTTGTGTACCTGAAGACCTGGCCCACCTCTGTCTGAGTAGAACTCAACGCCCTGAGTATTTCACCAGTCAACCAGTCACGCCTCAAGTTACCCAGCCCCTGACACCCGAAGCCAGCTGACGGTTGGAAGCCAAAGCCTGCGGCCAGGTCTGATAACCTTTGTGGAGACAGAACATGAAAAGAGGAGGAGAGGCAGAAGCCAGCACAGATTTTGGCCATGCTGCCACAAACTGGACTGGCTGCTTCCTTAGAGGCTGAAGGAAAGGAAGCCTCGGAGGTTGACCTCTGACCTCCTCACACACACGACGGAAAAGCAATAGTCAAGAAGGCCATGGAGCAATTGGGTTGGTGAGGTGTTCAACAGCACAGTACCACACATGCCACACAATAACGGCTCTGCGATTTGGTATTCATTAGCGTCAATCACCTGTCATTTCTCACCTTGAAACTCAAAGCCAGAACAGTGGCCTCTCTGGACTGGAGCAAACCAAACCAAGCTACAGGGATAGAAACCAAAATGTGTGTTGTCTCAGCTATGGTGGTGAAGTGGGGCCCAACTTCGAAGAACCCAGGAAGCTTGCCAGGGCGATGTAAACGGTTTATACTCAACAGGAGAGTTTGCTACACCGCTGTTCGTATTTGCCCAGACTCACTAAATGATACACTACAACTTGTGCACTTTACTCTGTCTAAACTGAACCTCAAAAATATTCGGACATAGAACTGAGCGAGCAGCTTAGTGGTATAGCACTAGTTTTAATGTGTGCAGCAGCCTAAGGTTTAATCCCAAGTGCCCAGCATGTGCAGCAGCCTAAGGTTTAATCCCGAGTGCTGGTTAGGTTTTGTCAACTTGACACAAAATAGAGTCATCTGGGAGGAGGGATTACCTTCATCGACTTGGCCTGTTAGCAGATCTGTGGCCATTTTTTTTTTTTTTTTGATTGATGGCTGATGTGGGAGGACCCAGCCTACTGTGGGTGGTGTCACTCCTGGGCAGGTGGTCCAGGGTTCTGTGAGAAAGCAAGCTGAGCAAGGCAGGGGAAGCAAACCAGTAAGCAGTGTTCCTCTGCAGTGTTCTGCCCTGACCTCCCTCGATGACGGATTAGTATATAGAAGTGGGAGCCAGATGCACCCTTTCCTCCCCGGTTTGCTTTTGGTTAGGGTTTTATCACAGCAACAGAGTAGCACACTAGGACAGCCCAGTCCTGGGAAGGAAAATTCAGAAAATTTTTAAGCAACAGATGTTGGATGTGAGTGGCTTATACTTTTCTCAGGTAGCTCATTTTTCCTGCCACAGAATTCATTCTTGGTACTCCCTGGAGTCCTGGACTTCCGCTCCCCACCCGTGTTATGAGAAGAGGCCTCCCCCCAGGTAGGCCCAAGGACTGTGACACCCCACAGGTCAGCAGTACACCAGACATGGCAGGGTTTCTCTGATGTCCACCGTCTTATAGATCCCAGCACACACTCATCAGGGTGTAAATTTTCCCACAAGTGCAGGGCGCTGTGAGTTACCCAGAAGATGACCGTAGCAACCCCACTGAGAAGCAGAATTAGCATGTTAGAGAAAAAAGAACAGCAGGAGAAAGGTCTGAAGTTTGACACCCTCTTCCCAGTCCACATCCTCCTGGGTCCTGTGGTCCTTGTCTTTAGGATGTAGAGGTGACAATGATACAAAACACACAGCCCAGGCCTTGCCCAAGTGCTGCGAGACGGAGCATCTGAAGGCATCTGTCTATTAAAGCCACTGGTCAGGGTTACCTGAAGGCATCTGTCGTCTATTAAAGCCACTGGTGAGGGCTGCAGAGATGGCTCCACAGTTCAGAGCACTTGCTGCTCTTTCGGAGGCCCAGGTTTGGTCCCAGTACCCACATGATAGTTCAGAACATCTGTAACCCCAGTTCCGGTATGGGATACCCTCCTTTGTCCTTGTCAGGTACCAGGCACACATATGGTACACAAACATACATGCAGGTAAGACACTTATAAAATAAATAAATCTAAAACAAAAATTTTAAAAGCCCGTGGTGAAGGTGATCATGCATGTGCAGTTACAGTACCATTTCTGCTATTTCATTCAGCACCCTGCCTCCTTCCCCAACACACACAGCACCACACACACACACACACACACACACACACACACACACACGCCTTGACCTAGTGTTCAAAGCTTTATTGTCCACTTAGAAATTTTATGAGAAGATGGAGGTATTTTAACTGTTCAAATCTGTTACTTTTTCTGTTTTTTTTTTTTAACATTATTTTATGTGACTATTATGCCTACATTCATGTCTATGCACCATGCAAGTTCCTTGCGGCCATGGAGGCTGGAAGAGGGCATTAGATCCCCTGAAACTGGAGTTATAGATGGTTATAAGTCACCATGTGAGTGCGGGGAACCAAACCTGGGTCCTCTGGAAGATCAGCCATGCCTTAACTGCTGAGCCATCTCTACAGCTCACATCTGTTAGCTTTAGTATCCATAGACAAGCACTGATTGAAGTCTTCTTGAATCCTTGGTGGATTCTACTCTTCTGAACACTCAGTTAAGTTTGGGGTTCCACCTTGAGCCTGGGCAGCAGATTTTCCCCACAGGTCCATTCCTGTTCACAGTTAGAAAATGAGTCTGTGTCCCACCCCTATCATGGCTTCCTCCGGGAGAAGCGATCCCAGAGCCAGCTCACCTGCTGGTGAAGGTCAGGGCCAGCGCAGTGGCCAGGTGAGACATCAGCCTGAGTGTCTGCATCTGGTGCTCGATGATCTTCACCTCCTCCTTGCCCTTGGGCCCAAACTGCCTTCGGCTGAGAGAATGAACAAACACAACTTTTACCAAAACGCAGTAAGTAGGTGACTTCATTTTCACAGCTGCAAGTGGCAGCCGGCCATTGGTGTTTCAAATCCTGCAGGATATGGAAACCCAAGCCTCCTAAAGTGTGGTTAAGACAGTGAGTTAAGACAGTCCAACCTTCCAAGAAAAGTCCAAAGAAAGCTTTTTAGCTTTCCTGGAAACGAACCTTCCCACCACGGGATCCGGGTAAGGCAACAGAGCTATCTACTACGGAGAGTAATTTGTACTCCTTAACATTTACATGACATCTTAGAGCTTCAAGTGCCCTGTGATCATTAATTATTCAGCTTTACTAGGTTTGGGACATAATTAATAGGACAGGAGCCGTAGCCTAGAACATATTTCAAATGGACATCCCAACAAGGAGGGTGGCGGTGGCCTCCCCGCTCCCGTCAGATTCACAGGTGGATCATTACTCTCAGCCCTCCTAAGCACCCCTGCAGTTCCGCATGGAATAGTGTTCGCCACATCCTGCAGCCCCTGTGCCTTGTTACAGCGGCTGCAGGGCACTTAGAGGCAGATACAGCTCGTGTCTTTCCTCAGAGCCGTTCCTGGGACTGTTCCTGCAGCGATGCCCATGGGCAAACCCTGGTGCAGGTCAGTATGCTCTGACTCTGGGGTTGGTGACATTCTGTTTTTAAATAGCCATGAGCTTAGTTTTGAATTTTTAAAAAGCAACATTTTACACACACACACACACACACACAAGCAAACCTGTTTGTAGCTGTAGACACTATTGAGCCAAGGATACCCATACACTTAAGAGCAAATTTTTCAAAGTTTTTATGTTTGCACCTTTGGGGGTCATAGATCAGATATCCTGCATATCAGATATTTACATTATGATGCATAACAGTAGCAAGATTGCAGTTATAAAGTAGCAACAAAAACAATTTCATGGTTGGGGTCACCACAACATGAGGAACTGTATTCAAGGGTCACAGCACTTGGAAGGTTGCAAACCATTGGCATAAGTCATTTAGAAGTCACAACCTGGTTATGAGGTGGGAGGGGACGAGACAAACAAAACCAGGCATACACAGGGGCAGATGCTACCCAGGGTGAGGAGATATCCCAGGGCACAGTTTGACCACTCCAGATGGTTGTCCCAGGAACACTATCATCCCCTGCCCTTGGCCCATGCCCTTTCGTCCACACCATCTCCACCCAACCACAGCAGGGTGTGGTCTCAAATGAGAGGCTGAACAGCATGCAGGGCGACCTCTCAACTTCGGCTGGATCATGAGGAGACCAAAAACAGGAAGAAAAAGAAATTGCATTTTCAATAATGGTGTCATCATAATGTTAGGTTATTGCTATGGACTGAATTGTGTCCCCACAAAATTCATATGTTGAAGCCCTAATTCCCAAGTGACTATTTGGAGATAGGGCTTTTAGGAAGTAATTAAGGTTAAATGAAGTCATAAGGGTGGGGTGCTAATCCGATTTGCCCAGCAAACCCTCCTTCAACTCCATGGGTTGAAGAAGGTCAGGTGAGGACACTCAAGGAGGCAGATCAGGAAGACAAATCATGCAGATGCTGCATCTGCCAGTCCTCAGACCTTGGCATTCCAGCCTCCAGCACTGCAAGACACAAATGCCCACTGTTTGTCACCCCATCTATTGTATTTTTGTCATAGCAACCTAAGTGGTCCCATGCAGTTACTTAGAGTGTTCTATCTGTCCCCACTCTCTTGAATTTTAAGTTTTAAAATTATGGTATAGCTTTATTTACAATTACTAAAGCCAAATTTTTATCCACACTAGACATGGCCATATCCAACCCACTCCTCTGGGAGACAGCTGAGTCTGACCTGTGCCACAGGTGCACTGGATTCTGGGCATCTACCATGTTCAAAGTCAAGTCCCAGACAAGAAGCTAACAGGCCAGATCACAGAAAAGACCCAGATAGGGTGACCCAGCTTTCCATTCCTGTCAATCACCAGTTCCAAAATATCATTTCAGGGTACTTTACTCACACAGAGATGGCAAAGGAAATGATCAATAACAACGTCTTTTAAATCTTGATTTGCTGAAAAAAATCATGATAACCACACAATTTTAAATGGCATTCTATCAAAGTTTCTGTTTCTTCACGCAAGTCTTTGTTTTGGTGCCCAGCACACAGCAGATGCACACACTGAATGAATGAGTTTTTCAAATGAAGAAATGCAGGCAAACATGGCAGAGTGGCCTGACCAAGACCTCAGGGAAGGTTTTAGGATGCTATTCAGGGTGCGGTTAGCAGTGGTTGTCAACTTGACAGGATCTAGAGTCACCCCAGAGACAGCCTCTGGGCAAGCCTGTGAGGGTTCTCTGACCAGGTTTACAGAGGTGGGGAGACCCACCCTGAATATGGGCACTATTCCATGGGCTGGGGTCCTAGACTGCCTACGACAGAGAAAGCAAGCAGAAGTATTTATCACTTTCTTCTTCCGTACTACAGAAACCATGTGACCAGCTTCCTCGCGCTCCTGCTGCCCTGACTTCCCCACCATGATGGACTGCTGCTCCAACTGTGAGCTAAAATGAATAAATAAAATCCTCCCTTCTGCTGCTTTCTTCCCCCAAGGTGTTTTTATCACAGCAACAGAAAACAAAACTAACACCATCAGGTGTAGGAATCATTTGTGACGGCCCCGTTTCCTCTTTGACCCTCATAGTTCAATTCCGGTAATAGGTGCAGGCCAGAGAGACCACCAGGAGTCCACACGGGCAAGCCTCAGAGTATATCTTGTCATGTGACAGGGAGATCGGCCAATCCACTGCAGGAGTCTAGGTGATTTCATGAACTTGAGAGATTTCACAAGAATACATGCATTTCCAACTTTCCTTGTAAAACAGGATGATCTGGCATCTGTGGAGTCTACATTCATGATGGGGTATGCTAGGCCTTGGGGCCACCAAACTGCTTGCTCAGGGCAGAGATAACTCTGCCCTCTAAGCTTACAGAATTCCATCCACTCACCAAGTTTAGCTAATGGCTCGGAAGGCACTGGTTTTCTAGCCCCATTGTCTTAGTCAGTGTCGTATAGCTGTGAAGAGACACCATGACTATGGCAACTCTTATAAAAGAAAGCATTTAATTGGGGCTGTCTTACATTCAGAGGCTTAGTCCATTATCATCACGACAGGAAGCATGGCCACACACAGGCAGACACAGTGCTACAATTAGCTGACAGTGTCTACATCTCAGCGGGCAGCAGGAAGAGAGTGAGCCACTGGGCCTGGCTTGAGCTTCTGAGACCTCAAAGCCCACCTCTAGTGACGCCCTTCCTCCAACAAGGCCACACCTCCTCCAACCAGGCCACCCACCCCAATTCTTTCACATGGTGCCACACCCTCTGAGCCATTTTCATTCAAACTACCACACCCACCATTGTGGGTTTCTTTACTTCAGCCACAATAATTTATCACCACCTCCTAACCTGTTAATTAGTTCTGCGACACATAGCCACACACAGGCATTCTACAGGCATTTTAAATATAGTAGCCAGATGGTTGGGAATCTAATCCAAATGCCTCTCTGCCTGGTATCTAGGAGTCCACTTGGGTTTTGCTTGAACCTTCAAGGATGCTTCTTCACACCCTCCCCATCTGGGGCCTCTGTCCACGCAGGGCTCACTGCCTCCACCAGTCTCAAGCCCAGCTGTCATATACCTAACTGGACTCACTTGTGGAGGCTCGGCCACCCACTCTCTCCTCACGCTGAGACTTTTCTGATTCTTCTCCCTCTCCAACACCCAAACAGAACCAAACCAACCAAAGCAAAGTGGCTTCTCCTTAGAATGCCCTTAGTATTCCTTCTGTGACCTCCCCAATGCCAATGTCTCTCTCTCTCTCTCTTTCAGTCTGTACTAACTGACAGCTGCTGATGCTTCTCCACCCAGAGCTGATCCTAGAGTATGAGCCCCACCTCCCAGGGTGAGCTCATTCCTAAAGATAGCAAATGATGTCCCCATGACTGCATCATCCAAATGTAAGCTAACAAATCCAAAAGCCCCAATACCTCCTTCATAAGGCTATCACAATGTAGGCCACTGATACCCAGCACGAGTCACCCCAGGTGACACCCAGGGCCAGGTGTCAGACAACTGAGGAGAACTCCAAGATATCAGAACCCTAGTACCCAACTAGTCAATCCTAGTCTACTTAACCTGATTAGCCTGCTCAGCCTGCATGGCCCATCCTTTCCTTTGGCATCCTCCACCCCCTTCCTGACACTAGTGTTTCCCTGTGTGGACCTGGTGAGCAGATACCCTTTTTTTCTAGGGCACTGTGAACAATGAATAACCTAAAGAAGAAGATCTTCCTGACCTGTTGGCCTCCACATATCTGAAAGCCAGAACAACCTACACATTCACAGTCTCTGCCATCAGCACATTTTCATGTGACCCATCCTGGCCTGGAACAAGAACTCTCAGGAAAGAAAGAAACAAAGAGAGAGAGAGAGAGAGAGAGAGAGAGAGAGAGAGAGAGAGAGAGAAGGAAGGAAGGAAGGAAGGAAGGAAGGAAGGAAGGAAGGAAGAAAGAAAGAAAGAAAGAAAGAAAGAAAGAAAGAAAGAAAGAAAGAAAGAAAGAAAGAAAGAAAAGGAAGAAAGGAGGGCACACTGACTACCCCACTATCACAGCAACTGTACTCCAGATTCCCACCTGCCACCCCCACTTTTTCCTGAAATGTTTACTTATTCATAGTCATTATGAACAAAGAAATAACTTTGACAATGGAGCCCGGATAGAAGCAGTATACAGGATAGAAATTAATGACAAGGAGAAAGCAGGAGAGAGGAATCAAGCCCCTGGATGCCAACAGCCCTACCTGGGCTTTCTTATAGGTGAGCAGAAAGAAATCAATAGATGAGCAAAAAGTGGGGCATGCCCACTGCTTCTCTCTGGCCTTGGATGCTGACAGTCTCCAGAGCATTGATCCGGAGTCTCCAGTGGCTTCTTACCTATCAGAAGTTTGATCTGGTTTTAGAAGTGGGAATGTAACACGAAAGATTAACGACTCTTCTGCTCAGAGATGCCAATAGAGGTCAGCCCTAGGACTGTCACTATTTGCACCAAGCTGGTTGCCTGGCTACAGGAGAAGCAGCAGAGAGAAGGAACATCAAGGCTCTGGGCCATAGAAGGCATGACCCATATGGCAAACCTGCCCAGCCATTCTGAAGTCACCCTCTGGTTTATGATCTCAGGATGTAGTTGGGCACACTGAAGGCTCCTTCCCTGGTTGCCAGCATCCTGGCATGCTGCCCTGAACACAGCTTACTGGGCTGTAATCCCTGCAGCTGGCCAGCAATTACTGCCTGCCAGACATTTTTATTGTTCCAAAATATGATCTATATGGACACAATATTCTTCCCGTCTTTTCCTCCACTAAGTTACTATTTTTCGTTAAAAACACGTGTAAAGGGTATATTTTTCTCTGTAAACACAATTTTTATTCCAGCACTCCCTCCAAAGGAAAAGAACCCAAATCACTTAGCTTTCTCATGATCTTTATAAAACCAATAGCAGTATATATATACACAATGGTATCCATGTGAAAACCAATCCAGGGCTGGAAGAGTGCTGTGAATGATGCCTTTTAAAATTATAGATCTGAAGAGCTATTTCTGGACTCCAGCAACAACGAAGGAATAGAGGAAACATTTATTTTGGGTTGTTGTATTTCATCCCCACTCAATTTTGAACACGGCTGCTTAAAGCAACATTCTCGGAAAGTGACAGGGCTATTAATCACCAAGGCAGCTACTGCGGGCGCAGCCTCTAGGGGGACCATGCTGCCTGCCTTCCCTGCTCTCCCTCTGGTCTCTTCTCCCAAAGGAGGCCAGTGACCTACTAAAAAGATAATTGCTTCCCATGTTTCCTGCTCCAAAGCATCATTGCATCAGTCTGCTGTGAATGACACCCAGTCACCCTGGAAGGAGAGAAGCCTGTGTGGCTGAGCCTGTGTCCTTGACCCTGAGAAGTCTTGGGGTACAAGCTAGGGTGCAAGCTAGTTCACAGGCATCCCCTCAGCCAGAAGAAAGGAGAGGAAAACTCACCTCCTTCAGTGTCGTGGTGCTGACCTCTGCAGACAGAAGCTGGGCCCCAGACACATATCCATAGCCACTGGGATTTATTAATAATTCAATTTTAGGCGACAGTCAAGGGAACTAGTTAGTGCCCACAGTGGGACACCTACATCACATTCCCATATCACTTCACAGAGATACCTCAACCTCTCAGAGAGCTTTCAGTCCAACCCTTTCTGTTTCTCCTCTTTCAGGGGACATTCCTAGATATATAGAACTTAGAGTGCAACTATTCATACAAATCAGTGTATGTGTGCATGCACATGTGTATGTGCATGCGAGTGCGTGTATACATGTGCAAATTTGTGTGCAGTGTGTGCATGTGTGCAGCACACATATATGGGCATGCTTGTCTATGTGTGTGCATGTGGAGACTAGAGGTTGCTATCAGGTGTCTGTCCTCTATTGTTTTGAGCAGGGTGTCCTCACACTTATGTTTTGAGCATGGTCTCTCACTTAACGGGAGCTTGATGCTGTGCTCAGGCTGTACAGCCAGTATGCCCCTGGGCTCTGCCTAATTCCATGGCCCAGAACTGGAGTTATAGACATACAGCACCATGTCTGGCTTTTAGGTGGCTTCTGAGGATCTGAACTCAGCTCCTCATGCTTGCATATCAGATACTTTACCCACTGAGCCATCTCTCCAGAATCAAAGCAAAACATTTTAAGGCCACTATCACAGCCCTGTGTGAATCTAAAATGTCCCCATGAGCTCATGTTTCAACATTTGCCCTCCAGCTAGTAGCATTATTTTAGGGGAACATGGGCCCTTAAGAAGTAGAGCCTAGCTGGCAGAAGCAGGTCACCAAGGGTGGACACGTGAAGATTACAGAAGGCTCCTGGTTCCAGCGTTTCCCCCTTTGTAAATGTGGGGAGACTCTACTACACATTCCACAATAAAGGCCTTTGGGCCTTCCTTGCCTTGATGGACTGAAACCTTGCGGCCAACTAATCATCCACACTTAAATTTCCTTAGTTGTTTGTGCGGAGTATTTGGAGCATGGCTACACTAACACAAGCACTTATGGGACCCAGAAGACTGGAGTCCAACAACAACAACAACAAAAAAGACCTGGCTTCTTATCATCAAACAAAACGTGGGCACCAACACTCCATTTCCCAGCTTTCAGCCTTGCCACACTCAACCCCATCTGTTTCCCTGTGGGGTCGAGCTTGGCATCAAAGTGGGGACTAGCTTCCCATAATATTCTTTTTGGTTAAAGCTGAATGCCTAATAGCTTTCTCTTTGGACTCTGAGCAATCCAGCACTGAACATCTTATTCACCATGTTAGATCTACCATGTTTTAGCTGCCATTCTTCAACTGGACAATTTTCCATCCATCTCTACAGCAAATGGAAGAAGTGTGTGTCTACAGGACTATGTGTGCCATAGATAAACATTGCTTTCACAGGGGCCTTGGGCTGAGGAGACAGCTCAGGGGATACAGTGCTTGCTTTGTAGGCATGAGCACCTGAGTTTGGATTTCACCCAAGTCAAAGTTGGACAAATATAACCTCTGGGGGGTTGGAGGGAGTCAGGCAGATTCTAGACTTTGGCCAAAATGGTAAGCTCCAGGTTCAGTGAGAGATCTTGGTTCAAATAATAGTAATAACACAACAATGTGAAAAGGGTTAAGAGGATGACCTCTGACCTATATATGCACGTGCATGGATGCTGTATACACACACACACAAAAAAAAAAAAAAAAAGAAAAAAAAAAACTTTAGTATGATTAAGTATGGAAACTGCTCCCAAGAAAGTTTTCAAAATCCTAATCTTGTAAACACTCTAGAAATAACATTTGTGTCTCCAAACATCTTTAGAGTGACAGAGAAGGGTTTTGATCTCCTTTCTGGCTCCAGGGATGCCTGTGAACCAGCTTGCACACTGACCTTGCACCCCAAGACATCTCAAGGTCGAGGGCAGATGTTAGACACCCAGCTCTTCTTCCAATGTGAGATTAATGACAATGACACATTTTAAACATGGGATACTTGGTAAGAATATACAGAAAGAAATGTTAGTTTATTGCTTTAATGCCAGTGTTGGAAAGTCTACGTGACAAATAAGGACAGTGGCCCGAGCCTACAAACAGATGCTGGAGCCTACGTGTCACTGTGAGCATGCAGCTCTTTGGGAAAGGGTCATTGCCGCCATTCTCCCCATCTCCCTTTCTCACAGACCACACCAGATCAGAGAGCTAGGAAGTCAAAGGCTCTACCCAACAGGCAGCACTTGGATCTAAGTTGTGGTCAGTGTCTAGCAGGGCCCAAGACTCTGCTCTCTGAGACAGTGAAGACCATTGTCATCATTGACACTGTAGCAGCAGCACAGAATGGAGCTTCCCGCAAGAGTCTAGAGTTATTGAAACAAGCCACATATTTCCTACAAGTGACCTGGAGAACTCAGATGCCCTTCAGGCCGGAGGGAAGGCATAGTAAGAAGACCCACAGCACTGTCCCCGAATTTTTGCTGAATAGATTCTTTCTGACCAACATTACTATCTGATGGAAAGGACCAAAAGTAGGCTCTCCTTGCATCAGAGACTGACCAAGTCCCAGTTCTTCTTTGAGGGTTCAGCTATTTAAATAAGAGTAGATCTGACCTGTCACGTTATGGTTCAAAGAAACCTCTTGAAGACAAACACCAAGGAACATGGCTTCGTCTCTGCTCAATATGTTCCTGTGCTATTCTGGCACCTCTTGCTGCCTGTGAGAGGCTATCTGGGACTGAGCCATCACATCCCAATTTATACCACTGGGGACTGGGGAAGAAGGCAAAAGACATGAAGGTGAGAGCTCAGGCTTGGGACCATGCACATCTGGCTAGGGACCATTCACACCTGGCTAGGGACGATTCACACCTGGCTTGAGACCATTTCACACCTGGCTTGGGACCATGCACACCTAGCCTGGGACCACACACACCTGGCTTGAGACCACGCACACCTGGCTTGGGACCATACACACCTGGCTTGGGCCCATGCACACCTGGCTTGGGCCCATGCACACCTGGCTTGCACGGAGATGCAGATGCTGCCTCCTGTGTGTGGGTTATCTTGTTCAGGAAGTCTGTGAGCCTCAGGTTCCTCGACTGTAAGTGGGCTTAGAGTGACAGCCAGAACCAAGTGAGATGTAGCTACATGCCTGACAGCAGGTGTCCGAGGAACAGCAGGGGTCACCATCACACTCAAACCACCCTCTGCAAGATAATCTGTCAGCCTACTCATCCCTGACTAAGAAAGTGCTGATAAAATTTCCCCAAAAGTTACTCTTTCTTTATTCTGTCTCACTAAAGCTTCTATAAGAAGACCTTTAAGGCAAAGGAGAAAGTCTGTTTCCCAACATTCAATTCAAGATAATGAAATTGTTAAGAAAGAAGCATGCTAAGGCTACTAACGAAAGAGAGAGGTGTGTGTCTGTCTGTGTGGTGTGTGGTGTGTGTGTGTGTGTGTGTGTGTGTGTGTGTGTCCCCATGTGGTGGAAAACTAATGTAAGCTGCCCCCTTTATGTACCAGGAACCCTAATGGTTTCCCCCCTAAATTCCAGGTTGAAACAAGGTGGACAACACACAGCCTGAGGGTGGTGTGGGAAAGCCACGAGAGCAGCAGATTCTTCCCAGAGCCAATCAGCCGGCCTTAGTGAGGAGCCTGAGTGACATTCAGTTGGCTGCACACACAGGAAGTGAATTTACTTTTTCAGAACTCCAGCCTTAGCAATATCTAGGAGTGACAAGACTTGGTTAATGCTAGGCATCAGGACTGGGCTTCCTTGAGATTGTTTTTTAATGCATCCTAATGAATGCAAAGCAAATCTACAATGGTACAAAATGCAGAGAGGTAGATTACAGCTTAGACTGCCTGGAGTGGGCTAGTGACCTGGAGTGGGCTAGTGACCTGGAGTGGGCTAGTGACCTGGTGTGGGCTAGTGACCTGGAGTGGGCTGGTGACCTGGGGTGGGCTGGTGACCTGGGTGGGCTGGTGACCTGGAGTGGGCTGGTGACCTGGAGTGGACTAGTGACCTGGGGTGGGCTGGTGACCTGGGGTGGGCTGGTGACCTGGGGTGGGCTGGTGACCTGGCGTGGGCTGGTGACCTGGGGTGGGCTAATGACCTGGTGTGGGCTGGTGACCTGGGGTGGGCTGGTGACCTGGGGTGGGCTGGTGACCTGGTGTGGGCTGGTGACCTGGAGTGGGCTAGTGACCTGGAGTGGGCTGGTGACCTGGGGTGGGCTGGTGACCTGGGGTGGGCTGGTGACCTGGGGTGGGCTGGTGACCTGGAGTGGGCTGGTGACCTGGAGTGGGACTAGTGACCTGGGGTGGGCTGGTGACCTGGGGTGGGCTGGTGACCTGGGTGGGCTGGTGACCTGGGGTGGGCTGGTGACCTGGGTGGGCTGGTGACCTGGGGTGGGCTAGTGACCTGGTGTGGGCTGGTGACCTGGGGTGGGCTAGTGACCTGGAGTGGGCTGGTGACCTGGAGTGGGCTGGTGACCTGGAGTGGACTAGTGACCTGGTGGTGGGCTGGTGACCTGGGGTGGGCTGGTGACCTGGGGTGGGCTGGTGACCTGGGGTGGGCTGGTGACCTGGGGTGGGCTAGTGACCTGGTGTGGGCTGGTGACCTGGGGTGGGCTGGTGACCTGGGGTGGGCTGGTGACCTGGGGTGGGCTAATGACCTGGTGTGGGCTGGTGACCTGGGGTGGGCTGGTGACCTGGGGTGGGCTAGTGACCTGGAGTGGGCTAGTGACCTGAGGTGGGCTGGTGACCTGGAGTGGGCTGGTGACCTGGAGTGGGCTGGTGACCTGGGGTGGGCTGGTGACCTGGGGTGGGCTGGTGACCTGGGGTGGGCTGGTGACCTGGGGTGGGCTGGTGACCTGGGGTGGGCTGGTGACCTGGAGTGGGCTGGTGACCTGGAGTGGGCTAGTGACCTGGGGTGGGCTGGTGACCTGGAGTGGGCTAGTGACCTGGGGTGGGCTGGTGACCTGGGGTGGGCTGGTGACCTGGAGTGGGCTAATGACCTGGAGTGGGCTAGTGACCTGGGGTGGGCTGGTGACCTGGGGTGGGCTAATGACCTGGGGTAGGCTACTGTTGAGGTAGTCTACATCTGAGAGCCTGACTACAGGAAGACACTTTCCCTCATTACACTGTCTCAGGGATATTGTAACACCTCAGCTACTCAGGTGAGGAATAGATTCCCACTGGGAGTCAGTTAGGTGCAGCGGTGACTCTGTCTCTCTCTCTGTCTCTGTCTCTGTCTCTCTCTCTCTCTCTCTCTCTGTGTGTGTGTGTGTGTGTGTGTGTGTGTGTGTGTGTGTGTGTGTGTTTGTGCACGCGCACATACTGAAACAGCCCCCAGAGACTCTGGTCTCCTGGAGATACTGAGCCTGACCATGGGTGAGTAGTAAGGGGACAGAGACAAATGCTGAGCCCTGGCACTCAGCACCCATCACTGAAGCTGAACATTGGGTGATAGACAAGCATGAAGTCCTCTTTACAGTGCACACATCCCTATCTCGGTGCCTCAGAATGGCCTTAGACTGTTCTTGGCAATGAGAATATCAATGAGATAATGAAAGGACACTGGCATCTCCACCTTCACTCTTAATCTGCAGCTTTAAAGGTGAAAGGTGTCCCGAGGCTCTTAAAACACCACAGCCTCTCAACCCACAAACACACGCCACCTCTCTATTGCGTTACATCTTTGTCTCATTTCATAGTGTTTTCAGAACACAGGTCTCACGGACGCTTTCTTAAATGCCCACCTAGTGCTAGTGTTTTTATGGAATTGTGCGACCCTATGGTACATAATGACATTTTGATCAACGACTATCTCTGTTTATGACGGCAATCCCCAAAGACAATGTTAAAATGGTGATAAAATCACCCAGTCACACACTTCTCAGAATGTTCCCATGATTAAGCAATGTATGACTAACTAATACTATGGTTCATTTTTTTTTTTTTAGCCCCAGGAGCCTTCCATTCACTACAAGTGTGCAGAAGAACAGATGGGCTTCCGGTGTGACTTTCGTGTCTCCTGAGCATGCTGAACTCACATCTTAAGATGGCCTTCGACTCCCAACGGGAATCTAATCCTCACTTGAGTAGCTGAGGTTCGACAATATTCCTGAGACGGTGTGATGAGAAAACGTGTCTCCCTGTAGGCAGGACCTCAGATTAGGCTACCTCGGCAGTGAACTTGTAGCCTGCCCCAGGCAGTCTCCACTGTCTATACACTTCCAAGATGGCTCTGTAGATATTTCAGCATTTTCTACACAGCCCTGTCATAGGAACGTAAAAATGGTTTGATCACTTGCTGTCCAATTTATGTGCTCATTTTACTTTATTTTCTTCGCTACTGAACTGACCACAGCTTCCACCTCCATGTTCAATGGGAGTAACAGGATCACAAATCCTTGCCATGCCTGCTCCTAGAGAATGAGTCTTTCTTTCACTAAGTGTGATGTGGTCTGCACTTTTTCTTTTTCTTTTGGGGGGGTGTTCTCCATCAAGTTAGTCACAGTCATCTCTACTCTTAGTCATTTTTTTTTATTTTTTTATTTTTTTTATGTGAGAGTTTGCCTGCATGTATGTGTGTGTGCCTGGCGCCTGCAGACCCAGAAGAAGGCACTGAATAGCCCTGCGCTGGAGTGACAGACAGCGGTGAACAACCACGTGGGTGCTGAGACCCGAACCCGGATCCTCTGCTCTTCACCCTGGCCATCTCTAGCCCTCTGTTCCTATTTCAGTGAGAAGCCCCTCCCTGTTGGGCTGCGCTTGCCGACTTCTTGTTCTGTGGTCCTGGGGACTGAACCTTGGGCTTCACGCATTCTCGGTAAACACTCTGCTGCCCCTGGACTATATTCCCAGCACATTTTTAATTTTGTATTTGAGTCAGGGTCTCCTTACGTTACCTGGTGACTGATGGGGAGTCCCAATTATAGCTGAGACAAACCCACTCTGTGGTCTAAGTAAGCCTTGACCTTAAGATCTTTCTGGCACAGCTTCCCAAGGAGCTAGGATTGCAGGTCTGTGCCACCAAACAGAACTCTAAGTGAGAGTTCTTAGTCATTAAGATGTTTCAAAGTTTAAATGCTTTTTTGTACCAGATGATGTAACTATGTTATTTTTCTTCTTTATATGAATCTAATAGGGTAGATTATACTGAATTTTGTATATTAAGCAAGCTTGGACCCCTGTAATAAAGCCCACTTGGTCACCATGAGTAATTGTCATTTTGACAAACCCTAACACTTAATTTTCATTAGACTCCTGTGTCTACATTCATGAGTGATACTGTTGTATGATTTCTTTTTATTGTCTTGTCTCTATCTTTTTGGGAAACCAGAATATTATGGTTTCTGTACAAGAACTGAAACATGTTCCTTCCTTCCACTGTTCTTTGTAGAGGAACTATGTAAAAAATTGTTGTATATCCTCCTTTAAATGTTTAGTAGTGCAGTGACATTGTTTCGGCTGGAAATGGTTCAGGAATTTTCTTTGCTTTTTTTTTTTTTTTTTTTTTTTGAGACAGGATCTCGTGTAGCCTAGCCTGGCCTCAAACTGACTATGTACTCAAAGCTAGCCTTGAATTCCTGCCCTCTTGCCTCTGCCTCCCAAGCATGGGATCCAGGCAGACACCATCACACTTGACCTGCTCAGGAGTCTTTAAATGACAAATTCAACTCATTACTGGCTATGGAGTTATTCCAAGTTCCATACACAGTGGATAAGCTACAGTATTTTGAGGCTTTTGAGGAACTGGCCCATTTCACTGTGAGTAGAAATAGCCCCAGACTGTTTCTGGTGTCAGTAATGTATGTTTTCTTTCTTTGTTGACAGTTTGCTAGAAACTTGTGGATTTTATACTTTCAAATAACCGGCTCTTTGCTCTTCAGTTTTCTATAGCTCGGTTGTCTCATCCAGCAATTTCTGCTCCGTCCTTAGTTTTATTCTCTACTTCTTTTCAGTCTATTCTGTTCTTTTTGTAGGTTCTTGGAATAGTAGCTTAGGTCTTCCTAATATAGATTAGATATGTTAATATATTGTATTAGATATATTAATATAGATAATATATTAGATATATTAATATATACATTTGATGTCACTAATTTCTCTCTTAGCACTCTGTAGTTACTTTGCACAAAATCTGATATGATACTTTCATATTTTTAAAATTTTGCTTCTGAGTTCCTCTTTTATTATGGGTTATTAGGAGTGTGTATTTTAGTTTGTGGGTATTTGGGAATTTCCCTCTTACAGATTATTAGTTTGAATCTGTGGAGTCAGACTCCTGAGTGCTGGGATAGCAAAGTATCAGTCACCATGCCTGGCATTGACTTTGGTTTAGAAACTTGAAGCTTCTTCTGTGGCACAGGAGAGTGCCTGTTTTGGAAGATCTGGGTGGGTATCTGAAAAGGACGTGTGCTCTGTGTTGCTGAGCGGAGTCCTCTGTGAACTTGGGCTGGTTCTTGCTGGTTGGTAGCATTGCCAGCTTTTCCGCATCTCCCGTGGCATTCTGTGCAGTTGGTCTATCAGTTGTTAGAAACGGATGTTGATATTTCCTAATTGAAACTGGGGGTTGGTCTCATTTTCTTTTCAGTTCTTGTTGTTCACATCACAGTGTCTTGTGTTTTACACACATGTGCAGCATTGCTGTGTTTCCTTTATGGACTGGCACTTCTTGTTGTAACCGACCATCTCTCCTTATCTGTGGTGAGTATCTTTGTTCTGAAGCCGACTTCATATGAAATTAATGCAGCCACTCCTGCTCTCTTTGATTTATCTTTGTAAAATACAAACTGTCTAAACTGTCATACTTGAAGTGAGCAGACAGCATAGAGTTTGATGGGTTTTGGTCCCTGTCAAGCTCCACTTTTTAACTGATTATGCTTTTTTTTACATTTGTTGTAATAATTAGGCTAGGGCTTTAAATATATATCTATATGAATATATATTTATATATTATATGTATAATATAAATACATGTAAATACACTTAATATAAAATAGTAATATTATGTAGTGTTTATGTATACTATGTAATAATATATAAATATTATGTATAATATATAACATAAATACATATTATACATAAAACATATTTTTAAAATAAATAATAGTTTTTTGAAACTGTGTTTTATATTTCTAGGGTTTATCTTTATTGCCTTCCTTCAGGTTACTTCAGCACTTTTTAAAATCCGATTTTAACATATTACTGGGCACATCACTACAGAGATACTGCTCTTAGTGTTTCATTGAGGTTTGATGTATACATAGTTTATTCATATCAGTAACAAAGCCCGTCCATGTGCTGTCCTACCAGTTCAAGTGCAGTACAGAAACCTGGCCTCTCTTACAGCTCGTTATCCTCTGCTGTGTAGGACTGTCCAGAGTAAACCCCACAAGGTCACCCATAGCCACATGTAACGGTGTCAGAACACTTGTCCCAGCTGTCAGATGTGACTTAGAGAACTCAAAAAAGGGAGAGTTTAGCTATCTATGTTTTCACAGACTTTGTTGTTTCTTCTTCCCTGATATTCCAAAATGCCTTTTATTTTTCCCTTTCTGTTTAAGGGACATTTTTGTTGTTGGTGGTGGTGGTGGTACTTTTTTCTCTTTTCTTTTTCTTTTTATATTTTATTTTATTGTATTGTATGTATATATGTGTGTTGGGTGTGCATGCCAGAGCTATGCCCTCAGGGACTAGAAGAGTATGTCGGATCCCCAGCTGGAGTTAGAAGCAGCCTGCAGGTGCTGGGAACCAAATTCAGGTCCTCTTCAAGGGCTCTCAGCCGCTGACTCCTCTCTCAACTCCATCTTTCCTTGTTCATTCTTTTCCTTCCTTCCTTCCTTCCTCTTCCTCTCCTTTTTAAATTATTTTCTTTGTTTGTTTTGGTGGTTTTGAGACAATGTGTAGCCCAGGCTAGCCTTGAACTTGTGATGAATCCCCCTGCCTCAGCTTCCCCGACTACTAGGATTACAGATGTGCACAACCATGCCCAGCAGGAAATTTACTCAGCTGTCATTTTTAGTCTGTGAGTGAAAAATACATTCCGTTTTATTTCATCTGAGAATGTATTGAAATGTCACCTTGCTGCATACAGAATTCTGGTTTAATGGTTCTTTAATGGTTGAGAAATGGCAAGCCACTTCCTGTGACCTTCGTGGGCTTCTGATGAGAAATCTGCTGTGATTGTTTTTCTCTGCTGCTTTCAAGAATTTTCCTTTGTTTTTAGTTTTCCAGTCCCCCACCTCCTGTGGTGTGTGCATGTGAATTTCTCTGAGTTGCCGCTTAGAAATAGGCTCAAATTTTTGAATCTGTAAGTTACGTCTTTTTGTCAGGTTTGGAACTCTCTTTCTTTATTCCAACTACATTTTCACCCCTGCCCTCTTCTGCATTTCTGGCTGGCATTTCAAGGACACACGCATTGGGTCTTTTGTCACGGTTCCACAGGCCGACACTCTGTTCTCTCTGCTGGTCTGTTCTCCGTGTTCTCTCCAGCTCACTGATTCTTTCCTCTGTCCTCCCCATTCTGCTTTCAAGGACATCCATGGGGTTTAATATTTAAATTTTAAATAATTTGTATTACTTTATTGTGTGTATGTGAGGAGGTGCTGTGGTGCATGCGTGCGTGCGTGCGTGCGTGTGTGCGTGCGTGCGCATGCGTGCGTGCGTGCGTGCGTGCGTTTGTCAAAGGACAACTTGTGGGGATTCAGTTTGTCTCCTCCTACTGGTGTGGGTCCCAGGATCGAACTTGGGTTATCGGGCTTGGCATGAAGCACCTTTATTCACTGAGGCATCTCAGGGCTGAGGAGCTAACTGTGAGAAAAGCGTTTCCTATGGAAGCATAGGGACCTGAGTTTGGATCTCCCACACCCAAGTAAAATCTGCACACAGTGCATGTGCTGGAAGATGGGGACAGAGACGGGCAGATCCTCGGGGCTTCTCGTAAGCCAGTCTAGCAACACTGCAAGCTCCTGGTTCAGCGGGAGATTTTGTCTCAAAAATGAGGTGGGGAATCAACTACTGCTCCCACATGTACATGCGTATATATGCACACTCTCTCACACACACATGTACACAAACAGCTCTCTCTCATATACATACACACTAAAAATAAAATAAAATGATTTCCAAATCATTCCAGCATCTCTAGGACCCCTGTTTCGTATCTGCTGGTTTCTTTTTCCATTCTGTTTGAGATTTTCCTGGTACACAGGGTAATGAGTAATTTTCAACTGGAATATGTACCTTTTAATGCTACATTGGACTCTCTGGGTCCTATTTAAAATTCTAGATCTGGCCTGTTGTGGCCTAGAAGTGCATCATTTTTAAGAAGTAGAAGTAAAAACCCGTTGTCCTTCTTGGCCTCCATTGAATCTTGGGTCACACTGGGTCAGATTCCTTCTGTTCTTTGGGTTAGGGTGAGGGTTCTAGACCCTCATCTGACCATCACCAGCCTAGCAGCGGGTACAGCGTCATCTCTGCTGGGAAGAATGAAAGTATAAATCCACCAGGTCCCTGGCACCTTCATAGCAGGAGGAAGAAGGAGCTGCTAGGTGGAATAGCTGTCTAGATCTCCCACAGGAGATCTCCTGATTACACAAGAGGAAGCCTCAGCTTGGCGACAGGCTTTAGAACATCCTTTATAGACACAGAAGGCAGAGGCCTAGTCCTTTGTCAGCATGGGGTAGGGATGGCATCATAGTTCTTTGTGGGGTATTAGACTACACAGAATAGTATTTCTAAAACTTTTCTATCTTGATAAATGTCTCTTGACTTAAACTTTAATTAAGGAAAGCAGGCTCAGGGTGTGTGTGTGTGTGTGTGTGTGTGTGTGTGTGTGTGTGTGTGTGTGTATTTGAGAGAATGTGTGTGTGCTTGTGCCTGTGTGTATCCGTGCAATGTGTGAGTGTGTATGAATGTGTGTGTGCTGGTGTATATGTGTACACATGTACATGTGGGTGTCCACTGATGTTTCTGGGTCATCAGCTCCTCCAGGAACTACTCTGAGACATGTAAGATAGAGAAAAAAGCAGGAACTCCCCCACAGAGTCACCCCTCAGACCTTGTGCTTGTCTTCCTGTCACCTTTCACTCTTCTTAGATTTCCTACATAATGCCCAGACTTCACAGCCGTCCTTAATAGGAGGAGCAGAGAAATGCACATTTATTCTACCTTCCTGAAGATGTCTCACTTCAAGATTCTACACATGACAAATAACGGTTAAAATTTTAGCAAGTCTACCTTTCCTCAGCTGCTGGAAGTGTAGAGAGTGGCAACATCAGACTTGTTTGCCTTTCACATGAACACAGAAGGAAAAGAGAAGGCTGTGAACTGACGTCAAAGAGGAGGGATACGTCATATATCCTCTTCTGTTATAAAAGATGCATCATGTCTTAAAGACACACCATCAATTTAATATGACACATTGGCAGTAAAATAATACATGGAAATCCGTGTAAAATTATGATCATCTCAATGTCAGAAAAAGCAAAGGAGACAAATGTATGAGTTATAATTAAACAGTGATGAAATCCCCAGCATACACTCACATAGGTAATGAATATGTCATGAGAGTTCTATGTGTGCTTTTCTTCTCACCTAAAGCATTATCGCAAGTGAATTCCCCTATGTTATTACATACGTTTGAAGCTATACCCTCAGCGATTAATTTCTTAGGGTAAATTTCCAAGGAAAAAAATATACTACTACATTAAAAAAAATGCAAGCTCTCCTTAAAACTCCTGAGACATGTCACCAGTTCACTTTCTAGAAAGATTCTATCAGTTTTAATTCCTTCTCCCAATACGTAAGCCAGCCTATCTTAAAATATTCCTGCAGATCTGAGAGTATTATTGTCTTTGCTAAGCCATCAAAATAAAATGCTGTATCACTTAATATGCTTTTCTTTAATTTAATTGTATATAATTATATGCACACACATATATATGTTTGAATACTTAGGCCTCAATTAGTGGAACTGTTTGGGAAGCATTAGGAGGTGTGGCCTTACAGGAGGAGGTGTGTCACTGGGGTGGGCTTTGAGGTTTCAAAAGTATGTTCTCTCTGCTTCCTGTTTCAGATCAAGATGTGAGCTCTCAGCTGTTCCTGTTGCCATGGCCTTTGTTCAGCCATCATGGACTCTGATCCCCTGAAACCATAAACCCAATAAAATGCTTTCTTTTGTTAAGTTGGTCATGATGTTTTTGTCACAGTAGTAGAAAAGTAACAAAAACAATATGTATTAACAATGTATGAATCTTCTCTAAATTTAAATACCATTTGTCTCTATATGTGGCATAGCATTAGTATCATTTATTAATTATTTATTGCAGCTTTTATATATTAAAATTAGGGTTTTAAAGTCTGTACTTTTACTTCTAAAAGATTTATTTATTTATTTTATGTATATAAGTGCTCTATCTGCACATACAACTTTGTACCAGAAGAGGGCATCAGATCTCATTACAGATGGTTGTGAGACACCATGTGGTTACTAGGAATTGAACTCAGGACCTTTGGAAGAGCAGTCAGTGCTCTTAACTGCTGAGCCATCTCTCCAGCCCAAGTCTGCACTTTTACATAATCAATTTAATCTAACATTTTTTGCTTTGAGGTATTTCTTTCTGTCAGGAAAACTTTCAAGTTTCTAAGAGTGTGGATCAAGTTTTGCCTTCCTTCATCTGTACTTTTTCGTGGCTTGGTTTAACTTTTATAGATGAACAGAGGTGAGAGATAACAGGTTTGCCCCAGTGGGATACATTAAATCGACCAACCTAGCTGACCCAAGAACGATCTATGAAGGTGAATGGCCTCTTGCTTCTGATGCTGAAAATAGTCATTCCCCAGTTCTGACAAGCCCCTGGTCTTCCAGTTGCCTCAGCAGACAAGTCCTTGCTTTGACCTCTCCCCCACTTATTCACTAATCTATCAGAGAGTTAACATGAGTCCTGGCCTCTCCCAGCACAGCTTCTTCCAAGCATCTCTTTTCATCTTTGATTTTACAGTTGAAATAATAAGTAAAAGCAACTTTACTGTTCTATTGGCAACCAAATATAAAGCTTCGGGGAATACTTCCCTATGGGGAATTTCTTTTTCTTTAACTGGGCCTCTGTTGTAATAACCATCCCTCTCAACAAAACCACACACTTCATCTTCTACTTAAAACTCGCTAGCTACCCAGTTGTTGGCCTCAGTGATGCTTGGGATGTGGTTGTCAGGTGTTGCCTGACTACGTCTGTTGTCAGGGTCTAGAACATAGCAATGAAAAGTATTCTCTGCTGGACTTGACCCAAGGACCCACCATTGGTTTTCTAGCCCCAAACATGGATATCTACAGTGACTGGTACAGCTGAGTGTGTTCCCGTATTTCACTGTGAGATGGTTCTCCATATCTTCCCACATTTCACTACCACGCTTGTCTACCTACCCCTTTTCTGACTCCAGTTACCTCCGGGGCCATCCCAGAGGACAACATTGTCTTCTAGGTTGTGAAAAGCCCATTTTGTTTCTTTATACTGATATATCCTTGCACATAATTGAAAATTAAAAAGAAAATAACCCAGCTTGTTTTCTTTACAAAAACCATTTCCAAAATTAACAATGTATTATGCCTGTGACAAAATCAATCCATCTGCTTCACACGGATACAGCCTGGAAATAAACTTCTACAAGGTCGTTTGAGTTTATGTGTAAGATCTTAGGGTGTTGGAAATTATCTAAGTCATGGGATGCCAAAGAATGCAACTCAAGATGACAGCCTGGGTAATGCATTTCAGAAGGTTCTGGAAGGCTAATGAAGGCTGGACCATAGAATTCCTGCCAAGAGCTATCAAGTCCTTGCTTACCTAGGTCACAGACTGGACTTGAGACAGCAGTATGCTGCTAGACTTTACACAAAGGAAAATATGATTTTTACCTCTGGATAGACTCTACTTTTGCTGACCTACATTTGATGGTACCAATATCAAAGCATTTACCATTTAACTGATGAAAAATGATCCATACAACAATACATAAGATCTTTGGGAAATACTTTAGGGCATATATATAAAGAAACAGTTATTCAATACTATCTAAATTTAAACAACAAAAAAACAGTGACATCTGATTTTGGAGAAATGATACATTTGTATCTGCTCTTTCCCCACCAGAGGTCCAGTGTTACCAAAGTTCTACTCTAGGAAGGTGTGGCCAAGTAGGACTCTCTCACCCCTCCTGATCTGACAATATGACTTCACCAGACGCTGGCATCTCTTATTTTCCCCACTTCAGTCCCAAGCATTTTCCAGACAGTGGCAAAGCAGAGGACTCTCCTCCTCCAGCAATTCTCACTCCCAGGGCAGAAGCTCCGCTGCAGACGCTCAGTGGGGAGCACCCTGCCCAAGCTTGCTTCTAGGGTCAAGGTCTCACACTAGGGAAGACAGCTGAGAAGACCAGGGGCTATGATCCCACCCTACCCTTGCTTGTAAAGGGTGTCACTTCAGGGGAAGAAAGACATTGTCACACACACACACACACACACACACACACACACACACCGCTCTGTTACAATGGTGCCAAGCTAGAACCAGGAAGAGAGGCACGTCATCACAGCCGGAGCTTCTGCTCAGGAGACAGGCTTCGTTCGCCTGGGATGTGAAAGGCCACACAGACTAGGTAGAATGTTGTTACAAGCAGATTTTGTTAGTCAGCAATTAAGGGTTTCTGATTACGCCACAATCCTTTTAGTGGCAAAGAGAAACTAAACAGTATGTCTGCTAAAATCTTTACAGGAAGAACTGTGGAAATATGAAGAGTTTCTCTGGCCTGAGCAGCCTCAAAGATTGAAAATACCCTGGCCTTTCCAAAGGATTTCACTGGGGCAGGGCATAGGTCCCAGGAGTGCTGAAAATCCTACAGCAACTAGCTTATGATGATGGAAACTCACAAACTATTCTGCTACCGATAGAAGCAAAGCACCCAAGAGCTGATGAAGAGATAAGAAAAGAGCTAAGCACAGGCCGGCAACAGGCAGTCAACCCAGACAGTCCGGAGACAGTCACGTGCTCAAGACTGGATCACTCAGAAATGACGTCACAGGGCTGGGGGCGGGGCGGGGCACAACAGACGTTAAGTAAATAAACAACAGGAAGTTCTTGGAGAGAAATCAAGCACCCAGAGAACTTACAGTATATTACCCCCAAACATCCAGTTCTCAAAGAAAACTGATTATAAACACTCAAGTGTGAGCCACACAAGGTAGAGAACAAAGCAAAGCCCTCTGATGTGACTTGGAGGAAGTACGAATGTTGTTCTCAGGAAACAAAATCCCAATCAATTATTACAAGCATATTTCTAAAATAACAATTCATGTTTAAAGGTTTAAGTATTTCTGATAGCAATGTTTAGTGTCAATAAAGATACAGAACTGTTTAAAAAAATTGAGATTCTGAAGTTCAAAACAACTGAAATGAAAATTTCTCATGAGAGTAGCTCAATAATAAATTTGAGTTGCTAGGAGAAGCTATAAAACTTTCAAACATATAAATCAATAGAGAGTACACAGTCTGAAAAACAGAAGAAATAATGGTTAAAAGTGTGCAAAGACTCAAAGCAGAGTGAGGACCTTGAGCATATCCCCATGCATGCAATGGAAGAAACAAGCAAAGGAAGGACCACAGGAAAGAGGACGGGGAGATGGCTGCGAAGCCTGCCACCACAGCTCCATCCCAGGACCTCCATCCCCAGGGCCTCCATCCCAGGACCTCCATCCCAGGACCTCCATGCCCAGGACCTCCATCCCCAGGCCTCTCTCTCCAGGACCTCCATCCCAGGACCTCCATCCCAGGACCTCCATCCCCAGGACCTCCATCCCAGGACCTCCACCTCCCAGGACCTCCATCCCAGGACCTCCATCCCAGGACCTCCATCCCAGGACCTCCATCCCAGGACCTCCATCCCCCCCATCCCCAGGACCTCCATCATCTCCCAGGACCCTCCATCCCCAGGATCCTCCATCCATCCCAGGACCTCCATCCCCAGGACCTCCATCCCAGGACCTCCATCCCCAGGGCCTCCATCCCCGGACCTCCATCCCCAGGGCCTCCATCCCCCAGGACTCTCCATCCCCAGGCCTCCATCCCCACCCCCCAGGACCTCCATCCCCAGGCCCCCCCCCCCCCCCCCCCCCCCCCCCCCCCCCCCCCCCCCCCCCCCCCCCCCCCCCCCCCCCCCCAGGCCTCCTCCCCCCTCCACCCCCCCCATCCCCCCCCTCCCCCCCCCCCCACCTCCATCCCCAGGGCCTCCATCCCCAGGATCTCCATCCCCAGGCCTCCACCCCAGGACCTCCATCCCCAGGGCCTCCATCCCCAAGGCCTCCATGGTGGAAAAAGAGAACTGACTCTTCCAACTTGTCCTCTGACCTCCACATGACCCCAACATGAGCACCATGGCACATACACACAATATGAATAATAAAAATTATTTTAAAAGTTAAACTAACAGCTAAAAATTTACCAGATCTTTTGAAAAGTAATCACTACATCTGAGACTCGATGAGCTAAAATCCAGCAAATACAGATTCCATGGACATAGTAAAAATACTGATGACGATGACAAAATGAAAATCTTAACACAGAAAGAAAGCAACAGTGTATAAGGCAGTGGTTCCCAACCTTCCTAATGCTGCAGGCCTTTAATACATTTCTTCATGTTGTGGTGACCCCCAACCATAAAATGATCTTCATTGCTGCTTCATAACTGTAATTATGCTACTGTGATGAACAAATAATAAATATAAAATATAAATAAAATAATACAAATCTGATATGCAGGATATTTGATATGCAACCCCTGTGAAAGGGCCATTCAACCCCCAAAGGGGTCTTGACCCCCAGGTTGACCCCCCACTGATGTAAAAGAATACCAATAAGAATAACAAACAAATTCTCATCAGAAGCCATGGAGGCCCAACACAACACCAACATCACAGCCAACCAAGTTATCCTTCAGAAATTAAAATGAAGTAATGGCTTTCACAGTTAAACAAAACAGCATAGCCATTCAGAACTGACAACATAAAAATTTGAGCTGAAGTGCCTTGAGTCGAAACAGAACAGGACACATGTAAAGGTGATTTATGTTGGCAGTTACACAAGATAACTGCATATTTCTTCAAAAAATATCTTAAATTTATCTTATGTGTATAAGTGTTTTGCCTGCATGTATGCATGTGCACTTTATGTATGTATGCCCGGCATGTATGTATGTATGTGCCTGGTGCCTGCAGAAGTTAGAAGAAGATGTTGGATCCCCTGGAACTGGAGTTACAGACAATTACAAGCTGCCATGTCAGTGTTAGGACTCGAACCTGGGTCTTCTGCAAAAGCAACATATGCCATCAACTTTGGAGCCAGCTCTGCAGCCCCATGCTTCCTCCTTTAACTGATGGACAGACCAGTCAAATGGAGTCATATGAAAATAATTTATCATGGATGCTACAACATCTACAAATGTAATATATTTCACAATAATGGTGCCAAAGAGTAAACTGGGAAGAAAGATTTTTTTTTTGAGTAAAGAAATGCACCAGATTGTAATGCAAACCCACAGAATAAATCAGAAGAGCTAGGCCTGCTAAATAGGAAGCATGCTGTGCTCCCACTCAAGCTCAGAAAACATTGCAGAAGAGGAGGCAGAGAGATTGTAAGAGCCAGAGGACCGGGGAGTTTGCTGTGAGATTGTATCTCCTAGTGATGTCAGAAGCTACACCCATAAAGTCTCACCAACGTGACTGCCTAAGCATGAGCTGAACAAAGATAACAAATAGGCATGCTGCCATGAAGGGAGGCGAGGCCTCAACCCTACACAAGGAACTATGGGTAACTGAGGAATGCTGAGAGCGGGAGAAACAGTCTTCCCCAGGGAGAAGGATAGCAACTGGTTACCCAATAACCACATGATCAGCCCTGAAAACATGCATACAAGTAACATTACATGACTGAGCAGGTTGTGTTTATGTGTTTAGGAATATAAATGTGAATCCATATGTAACAGTACCAACAATTCATGAAAAAAGAGGCCATAGGTCTGAAAGAGAGCAAGGAGGGGGTATATAGGAGATTTTTAGTAGGAGAAAGAAGGAAAATGGGAAATGATGTAATTATACTATAATCTCAAAAAATAAAAAAGTAATAAAATAGAAGGGTGCTGTAACAAACCGTATAAATACAGGCTTGTTATTTCTTCTCTTTCACAAAAGTCATAAAATTATATTAAGTAACAGCATAGTGTATGTTATAATGTGTAATTTCTGTAGATGAGGCATATGCAAAATAATGTAACAGAAAGGGGAAATGGTAGGGAAGGGGAACCATAATCACAGTATATAACATAAAAAAAGTCTATTTTCAATAAAAGATAAAACCCTAAAGGGAGGAGATAGGCAAAGAACTATATAAAAATTAATTACAAGATGGACAGTGAGCTAGATAGCTCAGTGGATCAAGGTACTCGCACCAAATCTGACAGCCAGAGTTCTATCTCTGGAGTCTACATGGTGGAAGGAGAGAACTGACTCCCACATGTTATCCTCTGACCTCCACATGTGCACCATCAGTGCAGGGACGCACAATAAATAAATAAAATGCAATTTTCAAGTTTAAATGATTTAAAGGAATAAATGCTATACTAGAAAATATTTACTTAATAATACAAAAGAAAACAAAAAGAAATAGAAGGATTTTTTTTTAATCCATGAGCTGAGCCTGCTACAGTAGTGGATCCTGTAATCCCAGCACTGGGGAAGCAGAGACATGAGGCCCCCTGGGGCTTGCTGGCCATCCATCTAGCCAATTGGTGAGCTCTAGGTTCAGAGAGAGACCTTGTATCCAAGAATACAGATGGAGAGTAACTGAGGAAGATTCCTTGTCTTGATTTCTGTCTCCAAGAGACCACCCACAAGCTCACCCACACACATCTGCCCATACCAACACCTATACCTACAAACACAAAAAAATCCATGAGCTATAGAAAAAGAAAGAATAAAGGGTAGGTGTGAATGCAACCTCACCAATAACAAATTTTAACTTGAGTGTATTAAGCATCCAAGAAGCAAAGCAAGGGTCATTATATAATATTTTAAAGGAAGATTCAACTACACACCCTATAGAAGAGACAGACTTTCTATTCAAAGCAACAAACTGGAAGCCAAAGTAGTAGAAACAGTAGCCAGTGGCAGCCACTGAGCTGGAGTGGTCTACACTGTAACAGACAAACAGAATTAAAGACAAAATATTGCTAGAGACAGAAAGCAATACCCACAAAGACCATTTAGGTATTCAGAACGTTGTCTTTACTTGCATATGATGCGATCTTATCTATAGAAAGACTTGAGGATGCCATTGAAAGTCTATTAGAAGTAGCAAATTTGCATAATATGATATCTACCCATAGAAGTCCATATGTACCTCTATATGTGTTCTCTGAACAATTCAGAAATTAGGTTAGGAAAATATTTTTATTTTTGATGTCATCAGTCAGAATGAAATACATAAAAGTAAATGTAATTGACCAGAAGACGGTAATGACACATCCATGCACTCAGTCCCTAGGAAATAAGGAGGGGATGCTTTGTGACTCAATTTCTCACAGCAACAGGGCTGATGGCAACCCAACACCAGTTGCAGTAGGAAGAAGGAAACAATGTTAGTTACAACAGGAGAAAGAGCCGAGCATCCCTGCTGGAGGGCTCAGCCCTTCCTGGCTCCACTCCTAAAGCAGCAGAGGGCAGCAGTGGAGGATGGGGACTTTGCTAAGGGAGAAGTCTCCAAAAACCAGCATCCTAATCAATGCAGAGAATTTACACGGGACAGAGGGAGGGGGAGGGGAGGAGGAGGGGGGGGGGGGGGGGGGGGGGGGGGGAGGAGGGAGGAAGGGAGAGAGGGGGAGGGAGGGGAGGAGGGAGGGAGGGGAGGAGGGAGGGAGGGGAGGAAGGAAGGGGGAGGGGAGGAGGGAGGAGGGGAGGAGGGAGGAGGGAGGAGGGAGGGAGGGTTCTGCGTGGTAGCTAGCAGAAGGAGAGGCAGAATCCAAAAGAAAAACAACAAAACAAATGAGAGAATCTGAAAGCATGACCAACTCTGGCCTTGTGATCCACCCTGCAGTCCAACCAGACAGGAATCTTGGGGTCTGCATACCATAGGGGGGGGCAGGAAAATCCTCTTTCTAGCATTTCACCAGAGCAGCTGCAAGAAGCCACTTTGAAATGACCCCAGCTACGTCAGTAGTTGGACAACTCCAGAGTAAGATCCCTCTGTGTGTAGCCCTCTCTGGGACTCAGGTAAGAAGGGCATTGCTAGCGTGCACATTACCTTTGATTCAGAGTGGTGCCATGCTCCACAAAGGTGCAATCTTAGACAGGAATGAGACTTTCTAGTTCCCCAGAAGAGGGACGAGTGACAGCTGCTTAAAGCCACTAGGGTACATGCCCGTGGGAAGCTTGCCAATGGTCCTTTCTGGTCCTGAAGATTGAAAGACCCTGTTATAGTGCCCACTACCTAACCCACAAGCCACCTCCTTAGGTTATGGGGTAAAAACACACAAATATCAATACTGGGAGCCACTAAGCCACTTAATGCCGCTAAGGCTCTGCTCCCTTTGGAGGACCCCAGCCCAAATAGCCAAGGAAGGAAAGGCAAGATGGCATCCAGATACAACCATCAGGCAAGGGATGGCACAGGGACTGCACCTGTGCTGAGGCACAACACCACACAGAGACAGTCTGCAGCTGCACGCGAGGGGTCGCTGCACAGAGACACCTGCACCTGGACATGTGTGAGTGACTGCATACAGACCACCTGCACCTGGACACCTGTGAGTGACTGCATACAGACCACCTGCACCTGGACACCTGTGAGTGACTGCATACAGACCACCTGCACCCCCTGGACACCTGTGAGTGACTGCATACAGACCACCTGCACCTGGACATGTGTGAGTGACTGCATACAGACCACCTGCACCTGGACACCTGTGAGTGACTGCATACAGACCACCTGCACCTGGACATGTGTGAGTGACTGCATACAGACCACCTGCACCTGGACACCTGTGAGTGACTGCATACAGACCACCTGCACCTGGACACCTGTGAGTGACTGCATACAGACCACCTGCACCTGGACACCTGTGAGTGACTGCATACAGACCACCTGCACCTGGACACCTGTGAGTGACTGCATACAGACCACCTGCACCTGGACATGTGTGAGTGACTGCATACAGACCACCTGCACCTGGACATGTGTGAGTGACTGCATACAGACCACCTGCACCTGGACACCTGTGAGTGACTGCATACAGACCACCTGCACCTGGACATGTGTGAGTGACTGCATACAGACCACCTGCATCTGGACATGTGTGAGTGATGACTGCCCGCCCTCAGGTGAGCACCTGCCCTGGCACAGAAGAGAGGTCGAATTTTAATTTTGTACAGTGCTCTGTCCTACTCTCCAAAGAAAGGATGGCCTGGGACTGAGGGTCCCTACTCTTGGCTTCCCAAGGACTGTGGTTATTTTAGATCCTGTGGTTCTACTTAATACACTTGTGTTGTTGTCATATCTTAACTGGTACTACCTAGTCCCTCCCCTTCTTTATCACACCCTTATGTTTACTTCATCTTTTTCTGTTTTTTCTATAGCTCTCATGCTGTTAGTCTATATCTGTTCTTAACTTTAATAACGAGGAACTTAGCACACATCCATTTCATCTTTGCTCCGTTATACCAACAAAGCGATTGGAATCGAGGGGGCTATGATTTTTAATTGGCTATGGCTTTTCTTTCAGAGTAGGTCCATCTATCAGTTATGGTTGCTTCTGAAGTTAGTATTCTACTCTTGGAGTGGTTATGGAAATTATATCTGGTGCGCTGAGAATGTGAACTTAAGGTTTAACCATTGAGATACACTCCTCCAATGAGGAGGAACAAAACTTCAACCCTATTCTCACCCAGCCTCACTTGAACATTGAAAATGTTTGAACTGAAAAATACATTGATGATGTTTTTTAAAAAAAAAAAAAAAAAAAAAAAAAAAAAAAAAAAAAAAAAAAAAAAAAAAATCAAGCCAATGACCTAATCACAATTATCCAAGGCCCGATGCAGAAAAAGGATACAGAAATCAGAGAATTTCCTTCATACCATGTGGGAGCCCGTTCTCGGGTTCCTCGTGGCTTTACCCAGCAGGTCCGAATAGAGGATGATCAGGACCACGGGCCTGAGTGCAGGTGTCTGAGATGGTCTGCACTTGGCTGTGCTGGGGGAGGAGGTCTTTTGCTCCACCCCTTGGCGTCTCCGTAAATACCCTGGGGCAGAGGCAGTCAGGGCCTATTGGAAAAGGTTCCAGGCCCTCTCGAGGCTATTCTTTATTTTCTATCTGTATCTCCGCAAGATTCTCTGCAATAAATCCTTCTATCTAATATTTCCTGCTTCTCACACTCAAGAAAACTCTGGGGGAGCTGTGGGGTTGGTGGGTAAACGCCCCATAGTACCAAGCAGGAACATGCTGAGAAAAAGCCGGGTAAACATCTCATTCACAATTAAAGATATACATAGAAAATGTAATCTTGAGGGGAAAAAAAGAATAATTCTGGAGGTACCAAACCCTACCTATGAAGAACCTGTTTCCAAATTATACTACAGAGTCATAGTCACAAAACCAGCATGGTACTGGCAAGAAAAACAGACAAATGCATAAACCAATAGAATAGAATAGCTGTAACTAGACTTACAATATAGTCACATAATTTTGATAGAGATGCTAAAAATGTGCATCAGAAAAAAAAGAAAACCCCAATTGAATGATGCTAAGTCAATTGGATATCAGCACGGAGAAGAATGAAACCATGTCCTTCTCTCATCCAGGGCACAGATCATCTGGGTCAACTCAAAATGGGTCAGAGACTTCAGCAAAAGATTTCAAGTTCTGAAACTGTCAGAGGCCAACATGGACAAAATACTTCATGGTATAGGAATGAGGGGCTGGAGAAATGGCTCAGCGATTAAGAGTACGGTCTGCTCTTCCAGAGGACTAGAATTCAGTTCCCAGCACCCACATGGTGGATAAAGTTATCTGTAGCTCTTGTTCCAAAGGCTCCAGTGCCCTCTTCTGGCCTTCACAGGCATGGCATGCATGTGGGCCCACACACATCTGTAGGCAAAATACCCATACATATAAAAAAAATACATTTTAAAAAACAATAAAAAGTACTCCTACAGCTCAGGAACCAAGATCAAGAATTGACAAGTCATATCACATTCATTTTTAAAAGCTTCTGCACAAAAAAAGGGAAACAATCCTCAGATCTAAGACACAGCTGATGCAACGGAGAAAAACTGTTAGCTATACATCTGACTATATAAGGAACTTGGAAAACTAAATATAGAAAAGGCAGACAACCAAATAAGTGTATGGGTTAGTGAAATAAAAGACAGCTCTCAAAAGGTGAAATACAAAAGGCAAACCGTGAAAACACGTTCATATCCTTAGCCATTGAGGAAATGCAAATTAAAGCGGCATTGAGATTCCATCTCATCTCAGTCAGAATGAGTCATTCAGAAAATGAACAACTAGGGCCGGAGAGACGGCTGAGAGTACTTGCTGCTCTTGCAGAGGAGCCGGGTTCTGTTCCCAAGACCCACATCAGGCAGTTCACAGTCACCTGTAACTCCAGTTCCAGGGGATTCAGTGTCCTCTTCTGGCTTCATGGACACTGCCTACATGTGATGCACATACAGACAAGCAGGTGCACACACACACACACACACACACACACACACACACACACACACATACACACACATTTTTTTAAAGAGGATGAACAACAATAAATACTGGCAAAGATTCAGGGAAGGGGAACACCTGTACACAGTTGGTAAGAATGTGAAGTGGTCCAGCCACTATGGAAATAAGTTCCTTAAAACAGTAAACTTGGAACTATCATGTGACCTAGCCACACCACTCCTGGTATAACCCAAAAGTGCCCTAGGTCAACGTATCACAGAGGCTTGCAAATCCATGCTTATCAAAGCACTATTCACATTAACTCAGTTCTGGAACCACTGTAGATGTCCATCAGCAGATGAGTCAGCTAAGAAAAGGAGGTGTGTACCCACAACATTGTTTTGCTCAGACACAAAGAATGAAAGAGTGTCATTCACTGGAAGATAAGTACAACCAAAGGTTACCCTAGTAAGTGAAATATGCCAGACTTTGATATTACTTCTGTCCTCTCACTTGTGGATCCGTGTGTGTGTGTGTGTGTGTGTGTGTGTGTGTGTGTGTGTGTGTGTACAAAGGAGCCTGGAGAAAACTGTAGAAAGGAGGAACTGGGTAAGAGAGAAAGGCATGTGGGGAGAATATGGTCAAAGTTAAGATACACTTGAAGAAATTGTCTTTATGAAACCAATCACTATTTACAATGAACATATACCAAAAAGAAAAGAAAGAACCATTTAAAAAAAAACTGATGCCTAATTTATTATGAAATATTCAATAGCATTTTAAAGTCTTCAGAAAACCCAGAATTTAATTTTAAACTTTATAGATGTGTTAATTTTTCACTAAAAATTCAGTGAAAAGCAAAAACAAAAGCACAAAACAACCTGTTCAGGATAAAGATTTCAAGTTAAAAATTTGTTTGCAATAATAACCCCCCACATGAAGCTACTGCTGGTTTTCTTGTGAAGAATGACACTGGGTGTTGTTTCTATGTTTAAAATGACATTCGGAGTAATCGGGTGGGTTCGTTTGGGGGGACAGGTGGAAGTATAGGCTTGGGAGTCGAGCCTCTGGTGTCTTGGCCCTAGAGTGGAAGTGGGCATGGCCGAAGAGGACCCCTCAGCCACCATTGCTATCAAACACCACTATTTCTGCCACAGTAGTCAGATTTCCCCTTAAATAATACTGGGGGACCAAACCTCAGCAAGTGAGACAGGACAAGCAAACAAAAAGACCAGGGGAAGGCAACAATAAGAACCAGAGTTATATCTGTCCCATAGACACACTAAACACAACAAACAAGACAGAAATATTATAAAACAAGGTTATAACACATGCAGGACCTCACAATTCTACACTGGAAGCCAAACCCAGCAAAATGACTGGGACACCAGGAAGAGTTCAACGTCCATTTCCAACAAGACTGGCGACCAGATCAAGGGCTCAAATGAGCAGCTGAAGGAGTAAGAAAGTCAGGACCAGACAAGAATGATAACACAGCACACTCACTAAAGGGAAATGAGAAGCTAACAGAATGAGTCAAAGAACTAACAGAATGAGTCAACTGGTCAAATGGAAACACATCGGGGAAGCATTATCAATAGACAAAACCAAACAGAATAACCAACATCAGAGACGGAGGACTTACTCAGGCTTATTCATTTTCTTTGTGTGTTTGTATAGATTATTGCTTCAATGCTAACATCCACAAATGAGAGAAAGCATACAAAAAGTTGCCATGTTTTCCAAACTTAAGGAAAGACTCCTAAAGTTCACTTGGAACAGAAAAGACCCAGAAGAGCCCAGCCAATATTGAGACAAAAATGGCCTTGAAAGCTCACACTTCCCAATCCAGACACTTGTTACATAGTTACAGCAGTCAGGAGATGGTGTGCTGGAATTGACATAGATCAGCTGGGTAGCCACTCTTTTTTAAAAGACATAAACATTTGTGTGTCTGTGTATGTACACGAGAGTGCAGTGCTCTTGGAGGCCAGAAGAGGGTGCTGGATCCCCCGGAGCTGCAGTTACAAGTGTTTGTGACCTGTCTGACATGGGTGCTAAGAACTGAGCTCAGGTTCTAGGCAAACAGCCTTAACTGCTGACTCGCCTCTCTAGGCCCACAAAAAGCCAATCTTTACATTTATGAACTACTAAGCATTCAAAAATGGCACAAAAAAAAACCAATAATGAAAGAATAAAGTGACAAAGTTCTGGGAGAGATTGCTATACTGTGACGTGTTTTCCTCACCCCACCTTCTAGAAGTTCCAGTTCTGACATTAAAGGTCTTTGGTCCATTTGGACTTGATTTTTGTCCAGAGTGAGAGATATGGATCTAGTTTCATTCATCTTCATGTGGCTATTCAGTTGTCCAAGACCGTTCATTGGTTCTTGGGGAATATCCACATGCAAAAGAAGGAAAGCTGGTACTTTTCTCACACCATCAACAAAAGTTAACTCAAAATGGATCAACTACTTGCCTAAACCCAGATGCTAAATTTATCCCACAGGGTAAAACAGACAGTAAAATGTGCGGGACTCTGTGAGGAAGTGGTGGTCTCTCAGATATGGTGCCAAAGGAAAAAAAATGGACTCATCAAAATTAACAATTCTATGTTTCAGAGCACCTATTTCTAAAAAGGGAGCAGTGTGCAGAGGCAGAAAGGATTCTGACAGCTCACTAATGAAAGAACCAGTAACCCAGAGTTCAAATGAAGTCAATTGTTTAAGGAGTTAGTCTCTAAAAGAAACATACAAATAGCCAATATTATGCACATGAGAAATGTTTACTAAAATTGGTCACAGAGAAATGGAAATCAAAACTCTAATCAGATATGTCTAGGTGGTAACGAGGTGGGACATGCAGAAATTGGAACCTTTACAAACTGATGGTGACAAAATATAATGATGCAACCACATTGAAAAACAACTTGGTAGCAACTAAAAATGTAAATATACAGTTACCATACAACCTAGTGACTTTGTTATAAGGAAGAACAAAAGCAAATCCACGTGAAAACTTGTATATGTCTGCTGCTAGGAACATGATGACAGACCACAGCTGCAAAGTAGCAGCTTTGAAGATCCCAATACCCATCAACTGATGAGTGGATCAATAAAATGTGGTCTAGCCATGCACAGGGCCATGAAAAGGAATTAAGGCGCAACCCATACATGCTGCCCATGTCTGTAAAGCAGTGTGCTAGGTGAATAACAAACACAAAAGACCACTTGTGTGATTTTTATCAAAATGGGAAGAATGAAACAGGTGAACCTACACAGATAGAAAGATTAATTCTCACCTGAGTTGAGGGGAGATGACTGGGAAATAGGACTCATGGGTGGAGGATTGACAAAAGTTGCTTGCACAGCTTGGTGAAGATGCCAACAACCACTGTATATGCTAAATAGGTACCTTCCATGTGTGTGCATTGTATCTCAATAAAGCTGTTTTTATAGAACCAGTTGAGGCGGTGAATTTTACTTCATTGGAGCACTTGACCTTTCAGTTCCCACAGCCAGAAACCTGCTGCTATCACTTGCGCTGACTGCATCTCATCCTGGACGTGCAGACAACCAATGAGGCAGTGTGTGCAGCCGGCTGGTAAATGCATGGGGTGCTGGAAGATTCTATAGAGTGCAATGCAAAACAGCAATTAAAATGTCCCCAGATGTTCATTTTGATGACAAAATAGAAGGCTTCTGAAATAGAAGACAAAACCCAGTTCAGGAGCACTCCATGCAGAAGGCATTCTAAATTTAGCTGCAGCATTAAGTTCATTTGCTGAAGGAAAGCTATGGGGCTGGCATCTTTGGTTCCCATGGCAATTCTCTCCAATAGACAGGTTTGCTCCTGTAACTATGAATTTCTTTTTGCTTGTACATTATTCATACGTTTTAAATGGCACCTTCTGTCACGGTTTCCCCCAGATACTAAAAACTTCCTCCAAGTTCCATTACAATTTGAATATGTAATTTCTTTCCCATAAGCAAACCACAAAAGGAACTTAAGTTCAAATGAGATCATTGCTCTTCTGTCCTGTTGACATAGACAAGATTTGAGAGAGTCACCAAGCCAGATACTGGGAAGTAGGAGGGCCTCCGGCTCTCATACAAGCTACAGTCCTTGTGAACAACTTCTGTTCACTATTATCAAGGCAAACACAGCCAAGTACAACGGGGGCCTTTTACTGGGGGCCCTATGAGAATCTTGGCCCCACAACTCTGCGGTTCACTGACATTTTCTTGGGGACTAGGAAAGGAGAGGGTGGGGAGAGTTTGGCTCTTGTGTATTTTGGATAAAGAAAGGAAGTGAAGACTTATGGAACAAGAGCCCTGGCTGCTGATGTGACCACTCTGTTATGTGCATTCACACAAGTTACAGAAATTAATCCACAAAGTAATCCTTTGAGAGATAGAAGTATTAGTGTTTTGGCTATTTTTGTACTGCTGTGATGAGACACCATTACCAAGGCAAGTTATAAAAGGAAGTATTTAATTTGGGACTCACAGTTCCAGAGAACTAGAGTCAGTGACGTCATGATGGGGAGACATGGCAGCAGGCAAGTGTGGTGCTGAAGCAGTAGCTGAGAGCTTACATCTTGATCCAGGCAGAGAGCTAACTGGGAATGGTTTTTGAGACCACAAAGCCTGCCCTCAGTGACACACCTCTTCCAAAAAAGCCACGCCTCCTAATCCTTCCCAAATAGTTCTACCAACTGAGAACCAAGAATTCAAGCATGTGAGCCCCATGGGGGACATTCCCACTCAAACCACCACAATTAGTAAAGTTAAATTCTAGAAGAAACTAAATTTCAGTACAGCTAAATCATCTGCTTAACTGGGCATGGTGGCTCATGCTTTTAATCTCAGCTTTTGGGAGGCTACAGCTGGTGGACTGCCGTGAGTTCAAGGAGAGCCTGGGCTGCAAGTGAATTCTAAGCCAGTCTTGGTTATAGAGCAAGAGTCTCAAACAATCAACAAAGGAGACAACACACACACACACACACACACACACACACACACACACACACACACCACTGCTTGTTTCAGGTGCTAGAACTTGACCTTCAACACATCCCATCCCATTCCCCCATATCCCTATACTGGGATGGTTTTGTGGAGACATGGATACCTGTCACTATACCGACCTTAAAAGCGTAAACAATGAAAGAGGGAAGACAGATGTACATAATTATTAAAAGTATACTAAATACTTACCAGCAAGTAACATGTTTGGGGAATTGTTTAAGATATTTATTTATTCAAATTATTCAAATATTTGTCTCACTAAATGAATGTTGGGAATTGTGGGTGACCGTGAGGAGAGACGAACAGAGGCCCTGTTGTCAGCTAGGTCTGTGCTATGAGAGGAAAAAGTAAAACTCAGACACTATCTAAAAAGAAGGCTGGATTTCCTAGCAAATCAGAAATCCTTTTAAACTGAACGCATTAAGTCTCTGAGCTGGAAAAGAGAAATCGACTCTACTGAATGGATAGTGTTCAGTGACTTCATCACAGACCTGTCCTGGGAGATGGGTGCAGAACTGGGAGAGTGGCTGTTATTCATGGAAACATGAGAACCTGATGGAAGACTGCAAATGACTGAAGGCCAGTGTCCTGCCGTGTACAGCAGGGACAGGTCCTGTTCAAACTACGTTAAAGGAAGCCAAGTGTCCGCACAATAGGGTGGTCTGAAAATTCAGATGACACTCACAAATTCAACAGTTTTGCTTTTATAGCAAAGTTCACCCACCCAGGATCACCTCAAGGGACTTCTCTGGCCTCCAATGTTTTATCAGAACTACATGCAACATCAACTGGGGATGCTATAGGAGATGATGTTCCAAAAAGAGAGGGAGGCTTGATCACATCTGCTCTCTGTAGTGGCCTAGATGGTGCATGAGCCTACAGGAAAAGGAAATTCTGTATGTTTATGAGACACGCCAACCTTTAGTTACCTTAAAAGGTTATTTTCTACATGTTTCCACCATTAGTGGTCTAAAAACAACCCTATGGAATAGTGTTTATTTATTACACCAACTAAAAATAAAGACATAATTTATAGATCATTCTAGAAACATCTGGGAAATGAACACATGGACTCCAACAGAAGCCTGGCTTGACCATAGCCATGCCAGACCAACTGAGAAATCAAGGTCAGTTTGTCTAAGATGAAGAGGAGACCAGCTACCTACAGGACCTGGGTTCTGGCTATGAGGCGGCATCTCAGAAAGTTCCCTACACAGCCAGTTCAAGCCTCTGTGTGTTTGATGGCACACCTTGGAGAGGACAGTGACCCAAAGTGTCATATCCACTACTGCTGGCCACAACAAGGAAGGAGGGTGCCTTTTCAGAGGAGCACCAAACCCACTTATTCTTCCTTTCCCTCATTCTCCCATCTTTACCCACCGGGTACCCCGAGTTCTGATGAAGGGAACCCAAGTACAGCCAGAGGCACAGTATACAGTGGTCACTTACGTCTAGGGGAAAACAAGGGGCTAAGACCTCTGTGTTATGTGAAGTTTGTGGGGACCAGGAAGGACTGTCAGGAGCAGGTGTGTTCTGACACTTAGTGCCCTCCCCATGCTGAATGGTCCCACTGTAGATCTGAGAAAGGGAGAGAGAGCAATAGAGAGAGAGAGAGAGAGAGAGAGAGAGAGAGAGAGAGAGAGAGAGAGAGAGAGAGAGAGAAATCCTGAGAGCACAAATCCCTCTCGCAAAGCCCATGGAGAGGTACTTTTATGCCTCAGCCATCTGTCATCACAAAATTCACAAGAGTTCCCTGAGTCTCATGACAGGAACATTTCTGTGGGGGTCACACAGAACGGTTCAGATGCCCTGACAGGAAAACAATGCATGCCAAGGTGAAGACTGGTGAGAAAATCCTGCTGAATAAACACCATGGGCAAACGACTGGGAGAGAGAGCGAGGTGTGCTCACACCCACTACCTGAAAATCCCTCCGAGTTGCTCAGACATTACATAGTGACAATCCCATGCAAACACTGGATTAGTGACTTCAGAAAGCTAAGGCACTTGTGTTGTCTGCAGAAGAACAGGGTTTAACTGTGTTTTGAAATTCCCATCAACTACTCAGTGTGAATTGAAAAGTTTGCCATTTATGGACGTAGTCAGGGTTAGATTTTGGAGAGTCTCCGTTCCAGGTCAAGAAGCAGAATGTAGGTGAGGGGAAGCAGGGAGCTTGGAGCAAATGAAGCCATGAAATCGGCCAGAGGGGAGCTCCTCGTCTGTTCCTTCAAGAGCCCAGCTAACCAAACTGGCACCTTAAACTCCTGGCCCAAAAGGAAAAGATGCATGCATTTCCCCTTAATTTGGGGGTCTTTCAGGAAAGTTCATTTTTAAGTCATTCCTGCCGAACCATATTGGTCAAGGCATTTTTGTTCTGCTTTTGTTTTGTTACTATAGCATCAGATTTCTGGTGAATTTTATAAGCAATCAAAAGGAAAGTGGACATTTTTCTGAACGTTCCTGATGAGTTTGTTACCTGGTTTGATTTGGGCAGCAATGAACAGCATGCAAAGATCAATACTGAACTAAAACCATAGTTTAAAAAAAATGCAGGGTGATAGAGATGGGTCAGCAGTTGTGAACACTGGCCAGGGTTCCATTCCCAGTTCCCACGCGGTGGCTGACAATATCTGTAACTCCAGTCCAAGGGGTCTGATGACCTCTTCTGGCTTCTGTGCATAATGCATGCACTTGGCGCACAGACATACTTGTAGGCAAAACACCCATACACATAAAATAATAAATAAATAGGTGAAGTAACAAACGGAAAGGCCTTCAGAGGCCTGGAATCTCTTTTAGGATTTACTGTGGGCTCTGTCTTAACTGCAGCAGGACTCTTTCGTGGGAGGGCAGAGGCCTGCTATTAAAAAGGAGCATTTTAACCAGCTGTCTTTGATGCTCAAGATGCAGCTAAGCCAGCTTCCACTTCCTGGGTGCTCTTCTCTAGGTTGTCTGTAAAGAGCTTGGTGTGCAGACTCACCTGGAAGGGATCCTAAGACTGTTCCTGGGTTACTCAAGCCCCTGACCTCTGCCCTGCAGACATGAGGGAAGCTCTGGACAGAGAGGGAGGCTCTTGGGCACCTTTCCCACCAAGATCCATCATGGGGAGCATGTGCGTATTGACATTCTTCTCCAGATAGCTAACGAGGGAGATAGCAACAGGGGCCATAGCTGAGTCAAGGCGAGGCTCAGAGCCACCACTCTGAAAAGGTCCAGGTGACAAAGTCAATACACAGATTGCCTCAGCTTCTGAAGGCAGCTGAGGTTTCCAGGGACCTTTCTCAAGATCTACCTATCTATCTATCTCAAGATGTACACAGGTCTGCAGCATGGCTGTTCAGGTGCAACCACACGTATGTACATGTGAATGTACATGTGCGTACACACACACACACACACACACACACAGAGAGAGAGAGAGAGAGAGAGAGAGAGAGAGAGAGAGAGAGAGAGAGAGAGAGAGAGAGAGAGTGTCAGAGAGCAAAGTGTGAACTCGGAACTGTCACAGCAGAGAAATACCCCCTAATCCCCGTGAGAACTCACTTTACAAACTCAGGGAAAATAAGAAAGAAGTCCTTTCAAAATGATAGATCATATGTCCAGTTTTGGCTAGCCCCCCAAAAGAAACCAGCCCACACAGAAATTGTTTGAGGCTTATGCAGGTCTTCAGCTATAACATTTTTGGCATGCTCTTTGGTATGGGAAGGCCTAATGGCTAGCTGTGAGCCAGGGGTATTTCTTTGTGTTATGGGAATGAGCTTTAATTGGTGGCAATTAATTACCAAATATTAGCAGCAACCTAAACTTTAATTATGTTACAGGTACAAATCTCTTTCCATAGTTTTTAAGCAAATCTGGCCAGTATGCTCAATAGCATACTGATCCTTGAGTGCTCCTTTAGAAAAATTTTATTTTGTATATCTTAATATTTCCTAAGCAACTTTAGTGGGCTCTTTATAACATCAGCTTAGAGTTTCTAGTTCCTCCAAGAACACTGAAAGGTCGGAAATGGGAAACAAAAGATGGGGAGGGGCCAGGCAGGAGGGATTTGGAGATGGGCTCAAGGTAGCATCCCTGTGGCTGAGAAAGGGTAGGGGACCAACTTCCTAAGGATTCATCACTGCCTGCTCTTCTGCCTCTAAGGGAAACTCAGGGTCTTCACAGGTCAGAAATCTTAGGAGCTGCTCCTAGATGCCAGGTGACCCTTCTGTCCCCTTAGCCTTGGGGAAGATCCCACAAGTTGGAAAGGGCATGCGTCCGTGTGCATTGCTCGGAGAGCCCCAGCTGTCAACAAGAGCTGTGCTCTTCTGCCTTCTCCCTGGGTGCCAGGTGGGTCTTCCTCTTCTCCTTCCTCCTGGTGTGATCCAGGCCCAATATGTCTCCCTTTCACTGTGTCCTAACAAATAAATTGTGTGTGTTTTCTTGTAATGGCCTGGACTCTCCTCTAGCACCCCAGCTGTGCATGTCAAACAAAATGTATTGGGGTCAGTTGGATTCTCACACCACACTGAAGTGCACGTCGTGCACACAAAAGGTACTGTCCAGCACGTGTGCTCTACAAACCTTCACTAAGGGATGGTGAAATTGCTACAGTAGCCACACAGACTGGGCACAGACTGTCACAAGTCTCTCTCTGTCTCTCTCGTCTCTCTCTGTCTCTGTCTCTCTCTCTCTCTCTCTCTCTCTCTCTCTCTCTCTCTCTCTCTCTCTGTATGTGTGTTTCTCTCTCAGTTTTCAAATATAGTAATGCAAAGTGCTTCTGTATCTAAACGTCCTATGCAAATGCAAACATTTTTACAAAGCACACACAGATAAAATCAGCCCAGGCTGATATATGCTGAGCAGGGAGCTCTGCGCTTTGTGACCTTTACGAAGAAGAAGCGCATGTAGAGAAATGGAGAGTTCTTTTTAATGTTATAAACAAAGGTGCAACCCCACAGAGAGTGTGTGAACTCTCTTCAAAGAGGGACACGCTTTAAAACTGAAGGAAAATAAGAAGGCAAGCTTCCTGTTTCAGGGAGAGGAAGAGGAAGCTTTCAAATGTGTAACAAGGCAGGTGGCCTCAGGAAACTCAGAAAAGGGTGCATGGAAATATACCCTGACCGCCACCGTGGCATTTTAAAGAAACAACATTTGTATTTTGTTCCATAACTAAATGAAGTCAGTCAAAGCTTGGGGAAAGTACACGTGTTTGCAGCCCAGCCCGTGACTCGCTGCCTCTGGCTTTCACTCTGCAGGAAAAGAGCTCACCCTGCAGCCTGCTGGAGCTGAGGACAGATGTGGCCACAAATGCCAAACAGCAGACCGCCACCACAGGCTCGCACACCTGCAGATGACATCACTGCCTCTATCTTACCCCAGAAATCTATTAACATGCAGAAACAGGGTGTCATCAAACCCAAACCCACTCTTAGAAAGCATTCGCCTCATCTGCCAGAGAGTGGAAACTGCAAACCTGAGCCTGAACTTGCACTCGCCTGCAGGGAGGAGCCCTCATCCTCAGCCCAGACTTCCTAGGACAGCTGCTTCCCCATGTGCAAAAGATTCCAGATGGGGCCAGGACAGAAGCGAAGAGAACTCTCTTCTCTGAGTGCTGTTTTTTCCTTTGAGAAGTTTGGTCACTTGTTTGGGTTTTGTGGTTGCTGTTGCTGTTGTTGTTGTTGCTGCTGTTGTTTCTGTGATGTAGCCCCGGCAGGCCTCAAATTCAAAGTCTTCCTGCCTCTGCCTCCCAGGAGAAGGACACTACGGCTGGTTCGAATGCTGCCTTTTCTCTAGCAAAAAGTAGCTGGTACCAGTTAGTCCTTCCTGCTCTCTAGCCCATGAAGCAGCTTTTGAATCCAGGCCCAGGTATAAGGGAGGTCTTCAGCATATGTAGATCATTAACCATCCATGTGTCTGGGATGTTTGAAAATACTCCCGGAGATGAAAGGAAGAACGGCCCCGAACAAACACTGTCAACAGCGTGATGACTGCAGAAACCGGGAAGAAAGACTTTGGAAAGCTGCTGTTGTTTTCTCTCATGTCTGAGATCGTCTTTAATAAAAATATTTTAAAATTTGTAGCAATATTTCCACTTGTCGGCCTCGCCCCTCTTCCCTTCCTCCTTTGTAACAGAACCGTGTTTTGTTTTCCACGATCAATCCTTCTCTGTGGATCCGCTGTACCTTACCAATCCGGCCGTAGGCATCCCGATTGCCCACCAGTGCCAGCCTTAGAAAGGACCACATGGGTCCATCTGGCCAATTTGGAATGAGAGGAAGTGTCTTGAAGGGTTTCTGGAAAAGGTTTCCATCTACTAAGAAGAAACACGGAGGAAGGCATGGGTCCTCCTCTGTTGCTAAATCCCATCACAGATGCCCGTGGTAGCAAGAACCCCAGCAGCCAGTTTGGGACGACGAGGGAGTCAGTCAAGACAAAACGGACAGGCTGAGGGCCGCAGAGAAGAGAGATCAAAGCAACCCTGGTCCTTGAGGATGTCACTGAGCTGCAGAATAACTGCCCTGAAACTGCTCCACTTCAAGAATCATTAAGTGATAAAATATGTAGTGAGTGTTTACAGCGGCGGAGCTGGGTTTCTCTTTACTCACAGTTAAGTGCATACCACCTGACCAAAAGTAACTGTGAAAGAAGACTCTGGAGTCCAGCAGGGACCATTAGGCCGTCTTAGCAGTGTCGTGAGTCGTGACACAGTCATGGCCATCGTGATCCTGCATGAGAGCCTGATTTCCGTTACACATCCTCTCACAGGCCTCATACTAGTCTTTTAGTTCATAACTATGTTGCACGTTTTTTTTCTTTATAAAGATACATCCCTGTATTTTCTCTTATGAGGTAGCTCTTTCATTTTTCTGAGAACATTTTCTCAAATGGATCTTATAGTCACTACTATTACAAGGTACATCAAGATTCCTAGCAGTATTGGAAGACGGTGATCTTCATGAAGCACCCATGTGACTTTGGACAGGTTCCTTGACCTCTGAGAATAGATGCCCTTGCCTTCAAAACAGAACTGATTCTACTCCCCTTGGGGGCTTTAGTAACTACAGGGACAGGACTTAAGCAACTGCTTGTTACTGAAGAGCTAGCTTCTGAAGCTCTGGGCCACATAACTGAAGGTGAAGTTTGCAAAACACACGTTAGCAGTGAAAGAGTTCTTCAGTTCAGGTAACAGATACCAACTCGAACATCAAATGAATCCGAGGCATTCCTGTTACATTGTGGGACCACAGCCTTGGTTCAAAACACCTCGTGCAGAGTCAAGGACCGCCGCCTGAAACACCTCCACTCAGATTCAAGAGCATTGTGTTATTAATTGCAGTGGGGTTTTTTGTTTTGTTTTTATTTTTCTAACACACAGGGGGGTTTTTCGCTCTTGCAGAAACATAATGATTTAATTAAAGAAAACAAAGATTTTTTTTTAACCATTTGCTTACATCATTCCTCCATACATAAGTACCAAATTAATAAGTAGCTCTTTAGGTTACAATGAGTTAGAACAGTTGATTTTAAAAACCGCTGTTTGAGTGGCTGACTTGAGTTTCATTTCAAACATGAGATGAGTTTTTGTTTGGAATTAGGATGAAATCCACAATCATTACGATGATACAAATAGGGAGGTGTGCTGATTATATGGGGTTTTTTTTCCTGTCATTTTAACACAAGCTAGGATACTCTGGGAAGCGAGAACTTCAATTGAGAAAATGTCTCCATCAGATTGGCCTGTGGACAGACCTGTAGAGCATTTTCTTCAATGAAGATTGGATTGGTGTGGGAGAGCCCAGGCCACTGTGGGCAGTGCCACCTTTGGCAGGGGGTTCTGCATTATACAAGAAAGCAGGCTAATAGAGCCATGGAGAACAAGCCAATCAACAGCCCTCCTCCATGGCCATGACCTCCCTCAGTGATACAGTGTGACCTGTGAGTTGTAAGCTGAAGTAAACCCTTTCATCTCCAAGTTGCTGTTGCTCATGGTCTTTATCACAGCAATAGAATGCTAACTAGGTCAGAGGAGGAGCACCTGCCCCCTGCCAGGGAGCACAGAGGTTTTTTGTTGTTTTTTTGTTTGTTTGTTTGTTTTGTTTTTTGCTCATGGTCTTTATCACAGGCAGGGAGCAGGGGGATGTTCGTGAACCAAACCTTCTGAAAACATAAGCAAAAATAACCATTCCTCCTTTTAAGTAGCTTATGCAGAGCCTTCTGTTACATGGACAAGAAAGCCAGCTAACACAACAGTGCCTTCCCGTGAGCCTCCACTGAAAGCCAAACCAGGGAGGCAGGAAGGCTGCTGCTTTCTGATTCTGTATCATTGTCAGGCCACCAGAGGTGGGTTCAGAGTTATCGACCATGTTGGAGAGACAACCATTCCAGCCCACTCATTGCCATAATTAATTGAAAGCTAATTTACTCTTTATGTCTAAACAAAACAAATTCAATAAATAAAATAACAGGCCTGATTCAGTCTGTGCTAACTGAGCACATGATACCTTCCAAGTCCTGAAGATGGAGGAAGAATGTTCACTGTGCTAGCCTCTGGGGGCTCTCTGTCTACAGTGGGTTTCTACCTGGCCTCTATTCATGTTTGGGGTCAGATGATTCTCTGTTCTAAGGGGCTGTTCCATATTTGTGTATTATAGACTGTAACCACAGCCCGAGCCTCTACCCATCAAATGCCTGAAATAACCTCTCTGACCTCGGGTTAGCCAAAAATATCAACAAATATCCCGTGGGGGTCAAAATCGCTCTGGTTGAGAAGCAATCACCCAGAAGGTACATCAACAAATAATCATATTAAGGCTAGAGAGACAGCTCAGTCAGTAAAATGCTTACCAGACAGGAAGGAGGACCTGAGTCTGCATCCCCAGCACCCATGAAAAAAGCCAAGCCGGGCAGTAAATACCTGTAATCTTAGTGTCAAGGAGAAGGCAGGAGGATCTCTAGGCCTTGCTAACCAGTTATTCTTGCCAAGTGTGTGAACTGCAGGTTCAGTGAGAGACCTGGTCTCAGAAATAAGACAAAGAGCATTAAAGGAAGGCAACTAACCTCAACCTCTGGCCTCTACATGCACATAAACACATGTAAGCATGCACCTGTACGTACACACACACACACACACACACACACACACACACACACACACACCACATCACACATATAAATAAATAAATAAATAAATAAATAAATAAATAAATAACTGCACCATATACCACTAGGAGGACAAACACACTGGCCCAGTATATGTCAACAATCTTGTGAACGGGTCGAAAGACACACTTGATCCCTAGAGGGCAATCGGTGGATGCTGGCATAGAGTACACAGATAGGGCCCCTTCCACACCCTTACCCACTCATCATCCACCCCCACCCTGGCCTCCGCAGAGGACAGAGATGAGCTGGAACATGAGAGGCAGATGCAGGCAGAAGCAGGCATGCCCACTGCAGGAAAGGGCTGGGAGTGTAGATTTCGACGGTGGCTTCTTTCTCTGCTGTGGCATTGGAGGCTCTACCAACCTCAACAGGAAACAAAGGCTAGGTGATAAGATACCTCAGGAAAGAAGAGGAAGAGCTGCCTCAGCACCCCTTCACTCTGGGGCTACAGCTGAGGGTGTGAGTACTCCCCCTCCTAAGAAGTGCCCAGCCCCTCCCGGGTCAACCTCCTTGTGATTTAAAGATGACTTTCGGGATTTTTAGGAACATGAGAGACCAAAGTACGATTCATACAGGAAAAAAAAAAAAGGCACAAAGACAACTTGAAGGAGATAAATATAAAACTTTCTATGACTAGCTTTGCAGAATCTTCAAATTGTGCTGCCAGTCTGGCCACGCAAAAAAACTTGAGAAAATACTTTGAGAATCTAGAAGCAGAACCAGGCTTGCAGGTAAGGCAAGTACACCAGACGGTGAGCCAGTCTCCACCACCCAGCAGCAGGTTCTTCCTGTGCTGTGCTCTCACCCCACGTTCCCCTCTCTGGCTGTCACTAGCACCACGGAGGAGCTGGCCTGGAAGAGCTGCGGCAATATTGCCTGTTTTGGTGACGCACTGAGCATGCTCAGTGTGGTGCTAAGCGCGCTGCTGGACTTCTCTGGGCTCCTCTCTTGCGCTGCCCTCTGCCCAGCACTCAGTGGCAGTCAACCACGTGGAAAATGGAGTGACACCTGCCGCTTTCACCGGAGCAGAACATGGAGCTGCTTTCTCACTGGTGAGAGTTGCAAACAGCTGCACCCCATTCCTTGGTCCCCAGGGAGAGGTCAGCTACGGGTGAGTTTTCCAGATGGATAGGAGGAGCTGTGCCTCCTGGAATGTGACCTCCGGACCTGCACCCGCTCCGAGGAGGAAGTCAAGCCAAGCCCAGCACACTGGCTCAGCGCCCCCTGAGGGCCCAGGAGACCCCAAGACTCTCGCCTGGCAGCAGCCTTGTGAGTGAAGAACAAGGTCAAATCCAATTACCGCAGGCTGAACTGCCCCAGTGAGAAGGCCTCACTCAAGCTCTGTTCCATCTGGAATGTCCACAGCTGACAAAAGATCTGGCTGCACCTGTGTTTATGTGGCAAGTCTTAGAGAGGGCCGAGCTGAGCTAAGTGCATTTGCGCATCGAACAGCTTCCTGGAAAGTGATAAGGTGAGCCAAAACATGAACTCCAGGCCTCACCCCGGGGCACATAACACACACCACAGTTCCAAATGAAGGGCTCCCTTGGCCCCCACACAGGAGCCTTGGAAGACAGAACTGGAAACCCAACCTTCTTGAAAGAGCCCCGGCAAAAGTGGTGCAAGGATTCCCCACCACAGCTCTCTACCTCACGTTCGTTAACCAAAATCCCATTACGGTAAAACTCCTTTTAAACGAAGTGTGACCATCACCATCAGGACCCAGAACACCTCTCACTCTGTCCCCAAACTCCTCAGATCTGTTTCCAGTCGATCCCTTCACCCTCCCGGGACACCGTTAATGTATATATAGCCGGGCTTCTTCAGGTCGTACAGATGGAGTCACATGATACGTGTACCCTTGAGCCTGGATCCTTTCACTCATTACAGTGCTTCTATTTCTGAGTGTATTTATTTCATTACACGGCTGTGCTAGCCTCCATCCATTTCCCGGGATGCAGGGGATTGTTTTCAGTTTGAGGCTGTTATACATGAGAAGTGCCGTAAACATCTGCACGCAGGCCTGTCTCATCTCTCTTGTGCAAATATCCAGAAGTAGAATCACTAGATCATTAAGTATAGAACATTATAAGAAACTACCAAAGTCTTTCCCCAAAGTGGCTGCACTCACTATTTTGCCTTCTCCCCGCAATGGGAGGGTCCACATCTCATCAGCTGCTTTGTGTGGGTTGGAGACATTGGCTCTTTTAAGTCATTCTAAAGCACATTCAGTGTATTTTCATTTCCTTAGTAATTGATGGTGTCAAACACCTCTTCACGGTTCCAAGATTTCTGTTCATAAATGAAGCCGGGCTCCTTTGTTTTCTTGTCAAGGGTGCCATAACAGTTTTTATACATTCTTCATCCAAGTCTCATGTCAAATGTGCATTCGCAAATGTTTTTCTCCCAATTTGTGGATTGTCTTTTCATCTTTTAGCCCTGCTTTTTCAAGCAGCACTTGTATTTAATTAATAAAATCTACTTTTTCAATCTTTTCATATATACTGCTTTTTTTTTAAAGACTGAAGAAAGCTGTGCCTTGCACAGGGTCACAAAGATTTTCTCCTAATTTTTTTCCAGGTGTGTAGCTTTAAGTTTTACATTTAGGGATGATATGTGGTAAGGGACGGGTGTGTGTGTGTGTGTGTGTGTGTGTGTGTGTGTGTGTGTGTACACATATACAGTATATGTCTGTCCTTTTACCAATCCTACACTGAACTGGTTACTGTAACATTATAATCAGTCTTGAAATAAAGCTCTTTATGATTCTGTTTTGTTTTCTTTCATTTTTAAGACTGCTGGCATAATGGGGTAATATTGGTTATCCACTTGATTGGGTTAAGGAGGAGATTAATAAAGCATATGTCTTCTGGGAGAGTCTGTGGTGATTTCCAAAGGGAATTAACCTAGGATGAGACACTCCTCAAGTTGTGGAAAGCACCACCGCATAGCTGGGAAGCCAAATGAAACCAAAGAGAAGGAGAAAGCCTGTGAGTGTAGACACTCTTTCTGCACTGAGCTACCTTGAGCCACGAACAACTGAAGTTATGAGCCAAAGTAAATCTTTCCTTCCTTTAAATTGTTTCTGCCAGACATCTGGCCACAGTGACAAATGTCTGATTAATGTAGTTACTCTAGATCTTCATCTTTACAAAAGAGTTTGGTAATTGGCTTCTTGATTTCTATATGAGAAATAATTGGGATTTTAATTTTGAGTTATGTTGAATTTTGATCAATTTGATTTGGGTACTGTGATGATTAATCTTGATTGCCAACTTGATAGAACTTAGAACCACCTAGGAGATTCACCACTGGGCACATCTGTGAGGGCATTTCTAGAGGCTACCCTGATGGAGGTAGGCTTACCCTTAAGGTGGGCAGCATCTTCCAACAGATGGCCCAGACAGAATTCTAAGGAAAATAAGTGTGTGTGCACATGCGTGCGCGCATTTTCCCCTCTTCCTAAATGACAGAAAGCGTGTCTACCGCCACTCCTCTGATCCTACCCTGACACCAGGCTCCAGCAAGTCTATTCATGTCACATTCTGGCAAAGCATTTGGTTATGCACTGCCTATGACATGGTTACTGCTCACTGTTACTAGTCATATTTACAGGAGAAACAGAAGACAACATGAAAATGTGCAGCTTGGTGGAGAAAGTTGTGAGCAAGTTGGCCCTTGTGGAGAAGGTGGGTTTAGGACAAACAGCTGAGATAAGGACTGAGCACCATTAAAGAGAAACCTCCTGCTCTCACTGAACCGGTAGGAAAGGTGATGTGAGGACAAGCGCCCACACATCAAAACATCAAAGGTTTCAGTTTGGGTCAATGTCGATTCATTTAGAAGGAGAGAGATTAAGCTGAGAAGGCCATTGAAGAGGTTCTTTGATTGAAAACAAGCACCCAGAGAAGTATTTTTCCAGAGTCAGTCATCAGGGTGCCCAGAGGCCACTACAGAAGGGAAGGACATGCTACACCTTGAGCTGGAAGCAGAACTTGGAGGTGGCATCTATATCGTGCTGGTTTCATGGGCATAGGAGTTGCAAGAGTGAGGGGCTGTCAGGAGCTTACACCAAGGTTCTAGAATCACTCCTATGTGGTATGACGTACAGCCGGGTCAGGGTTGCTATAAATAGCTTCTGCATTGGTTATGCACAAACTTAAGGTGAAATCTAGGATGCAATGGAGATCTTGTATATATTAGAGATGCCAGAAATGTGGGCTGTTTGCCAAGGGAAGCTGCAGGTACTTTGTGGAGTCATCTGGGGACGAGAAGCTACAATTGCCACAGGCAACAGAGTTGAATAGGTGGAGCTGGCCAAGCCCATTGGCATCCAGATGATGTTATCACAAGCCCCAGATGCTGGACATGGCTTCGGAGTTTGGTGTTTTCCTTGCTTGGTTTAGGTTGTACTTTTGTCTGACTGTTCCTTGTTATCTTTCTGTTTCTGTTTTAGAATAACACTATCCAATTTATTGGAAATACCAGTTTATTGGAAGTACATACTTTTCATTTTTGTTTGGTTGGTTAGTTTTGGTTTTTTGAGCAGGGTTTCTCTGTGTAGCTTTGCACCTTTCCTGGAACTCACTTGGTAGCCCAGACTAGCATCAAACTCACAGAGATCCACCTGGCTTTGCCTCCCAAGTGCTGGGGTTAAAGGCGTGCGCCACCAGCTCCCGGCTCATTTTTGTTTTTAAAGGGTCTCTGAGTTAAGAGATTATCTTGAGTCTCAGGGAAGACACTGAATTTGGGCTTATGAACAACATTAGCACTGTTAGACTTTCAGGGTTCTTAGAGATGGGCTAAGTGCATTTTGCATTATGAGATGAACATGGAGCTGGGGGTAGAAAATTATGGTTTAAAGTCACGTGTTTGAGTGCCAAGTTGACAAGGGTAGACTTGAGGCAGTTAATTTTGTTTGTCAACTTTGTTAGATTTTAAAAATGCCTAGGTAATTGTCGAGGCACACTTTTGGATATGCCTATGGAAGGATTGACTAAGAGGTTAAGTTCTGTCCTGGATGTAGGTGGTAACACCTAACATAGGCGGCTGGGGCTTGGGACTGAATAAAAATGGGAAAGCGAAAAGGCCATCTGAATGTCAGTACTCTCCTTCCCTGCCTCGGACTCCTGCTAACATGCCTTCCTTTATCTCACTCCTTCCTGTAATGACTGTACCCCTGAACAATAAGCCAATATAAACCTTTCAGTTGTTTCATTTGAGTATTTTTATCATAATGATGAGAAAAATAATATAGTTATCTTAGTATTTTGAAAATAAGGGAAAGGTCACTTTTTGCAGGGAGTGATTATGAAAGAAAAATCTAAGTGTTCTCAGACCCACCAACCTAGCACCATTGTCCATGGCCTCAGCTCTAGGTCAAGTGCTAATTGGGGAAGAGATAGTACAGGATAGGTCCAATGTGGAGTGACAAGAATATAATCTGTCTTTCACAAGTACAGCTAAAGACAGAAAGTAGACACAGAGAATCCATCTTGAGAAACGCCCTAAGACCTAACCGAAAGGAGAATGGGGTCTTGACAAGTCTCCAAAAAGACTACGACATCCCAAAGGGGCTGCCTGCAGCGACGCAGGAGTTCACTGATGAACGAAGCGGGAGTTCATTGATGAACGAAGCAGAAGTTCACTGATGAACGAAGCAGGAGTTCACTGATGAATGAAGCAGGAGTTCACTGATGAACGAAGGAGAAGTTCACTGATGAAGAAGAGAGGGGGAAGCTAGCTCACCAAAGGAAATAACAGGATCAAGGGGCTGAAGATGCAGGATGCTGGAGAGATGAACTAGGAATGAATGCAGAATCCCATGCAAGGATCTGGATTGCATGCTCTGGGTCTGGAAGCCCACAGAGGCTTCTGATTAGAAAAGTATGATCAGATCTGTGTTTGAGGAAGATCCCCTTGTTGGTGGGCAAAGATCCCTTGGAGAAACCCTGTGAGTGTGGTGATGGCATGCAGTGAGCAGGTTTGAGGTTGGATGTAAAGGTCCCTAAAAGATAAGGCCATTAACTTGGGAAGTGACAAGGGATTGTGGGTGGGATGGATAAAAGAGGCACCAGAAGACGTATACCCTGAAGAGTATCTGTCACTCACTAGACCCATCTCCAGGCCTGTGCTGAGTTCTGCCATGAAATACCAACGACATAACCCACAGCCCTCAACACTAAGTAAAAACACATGATTTGAACACTCTATGAAGATCTGTAGTCTGCCCCTTGAGAATAATATTGAGTAGGAAGGTTGTAAAAAAAATGCAACCTTCTAAAGATAGCTTGACTTTTAAGATTCTACCATCAGAGCTGAATAATTCTTGGCAAGTCTTGTGTATAAATCTGGTCAGAGCTTTACTGTGAAGTTTGAGAAAGAGACAGATAAAGCAGTTGGCCAGAGCCCTGGTGACAGAAACAACTATTTCTTGAAAATGGAAAAAAGGGTAGAAAGGCGGGTTTTTTTATTATTATTTTTATAAAATTTGGAGAACAACATTCTCCCCGAGCTGACCCCACAAGATCAAACCAGCTCCAAATGGGAGTCACTAGGCATTTGCCAGCACTTGAAATCAAAACCCAATGGCCCCAACGACCCTGTTTCTTCTCTTTTCTTTACTTTTGTATTTCAAGATGACAATTTCATTACTGACTTGATGTCACCTGTCCATTTAATAAGCTATCTGCCAACTTCAGACTCTGAATCTAATCCAAGTCATGCAGAAGAGTACATGACCCCTTCACTTCTTGCCAAGCCATTCCAAACAAAAGCAAGGACAGACCTGGGGTGACTCTTCAGCCACAGGTCTGCATGTTCATCTAAGGGTGGTCACACTGGGCACAGACACTCCTCACCTCTCTGGGACTGATTATGCACAGGGCCTCTAGTTCTGTCTGCCTCATCTCTGGTCTACAGTCCCTGTGTCTTAGGTTACTATTACTGCAATGAAACCCAAATAGGGTGGGCGCCTGGAGACAGGAGCTGATGCAGAGGCCAAGAAGGGTGCTGCTTACTGGCCTCTCAACACGACTTGCTCAGCCTGTGGGGTGTTTTTTAATAGAACCCAGGACCAGCAGCCTGGGGATAGCATCAACCACAATGAGCTGGGCCCTCCCACATCGATAACCAATTAGGAGAATTCCCCACAGCTGGAAATCATGGAGGCATTTTCTTAATTGGGGTTCCATCCCCTTAGATTACTTTAGTGTGTTTCAAGTTGGCAAACTATCCAGAATACCTTGAGAGATGCCAAACCCTTTGGAAGAATTGTCCCCCAGAACCCCGATGTCTTGATGTGGCACTGGCCTCAATGACAGCTAAGTTAGTCTTTCTTAGGGTCTATAGGAAGTCAGGAGATAGAAGTCTACTATGGAGAAGAATCATTGTTCAGTTTTATCTAAAACTCAAGTCCCTGTAGACTTTCCTGTATCAGATGGAAAATTTGCCTCCTTTCCTATCTATTTAAGAAAGAAAATCAACAAAACCAACAAACAAAATTATTCTGTTGCAGGTTTCTTCCCTACTGTTATCTTCTGCTTTCAAAATCCAATTGTAGGGGTTCCTGTAAACATGCCACACCGTCGGCTCACATGGGTGCTCCTGTGTCAGAAGGAGAGAGCTAAAGGTGAGGTGCCGTTTCTAAGCCCGTGTCCTCTTTCAGGGTTGCCCCCAGGGTATCCACCACGAGGGAACATGCTGTTTCAGGCTGTTGCACTGGATCAGAAAGGAGGAAGAGTGCAATTCTTTCAACCTTACAGAGAAAGAACAAAATGAAACACCCACACACTGGGGAAATTGCTCCCCACTGCGTGGGTGGTGGGGCCCCAAGAGCTGTTATCTGCAAAGGGCACTTCTCGGGGGCTACCCAGTTGTCACCTTGTGTGGATTCCACCCAAAACCTCAAGCTAAACAATGGGAAATGAGCATCAAAGAGACAATTTTCCACTCTGCAAAAAAAAAAAAAAAAAGAAAAAATGACTTGACTTTGTAAAAATAAATTAAGGCACCCCGATAATAAATGGACTGCGAGCAAGACCTGTTGTGAAATGTCCATCAGTCATGGCAGGTGTTCTTCTTGCTTTATACATTTATACTATCTGAATATGGCTGCATTATCCTCCTCTTCCCCACACCTCAGCACCAACCTTATGCCATAGGCACCCCTGTGCTACACAGATCTGGAATGATGGATATACAGGAATGGGTGCAAAAGTCAAAGTGGGTGAGGTGTGTGTCTGTGTGTGGGTGTTTGTGTGTCTGTGTGTGTCTGTGCATGTGTAGTCACACATGTGAATAAATGTGAATGCCTGTGTGCACATGTGCACTTCTGTGTGCTGTGGGAGATGTTCTTAATCCTGAATGTTGTCCTCTTTTTAATGGGAGGTATTTAACAGCTGAAGCGCCCCTGTATGCATTTGGGCCTCAACTACCTTAGTTACCGTGCAGGGTCCCCTCTTGTTCTGGAAGAGCTCTGTCCCCACCTCTGTCCACATTGGCCTGCTGGCAGCTCACCAAGTTTCCATGATTTTATTGACTCCTTCATCTCCTCCTCCCACTCCACTCCTTGGGATGCCTCCAGGCCGTTGCTCTACAGAGAAGCCATCCCTCCACATCTGTCATTCTGGAAGCACATTTGCCTTTTCCAGATTCTTTAATCCATCTCCATCCACTCTAGATTTCTATTGGGGTTGCCCTCATCACCAATGCTTTTTGCTGGACTTTCTGTGGGAATTTTTGAAAAAGTCTGATGATGAGACCTGAAGGCCCCAAACCTTGCTCCCCAAAGTCTTCCTGTCCACACAAAGAAGACCCAGAAAACTCTCACTCCAGTATCTGGGTTCTGCTGAAACATGACAGTGAAATTCTCAGTCACAACTGTGAGTTTCTGAAGGAACCAGAACTGTGTGGAGTTGACACAGCTCCATTTCAGGTAGCAATGAGAAGGAAATGGTATGAACACTCTTCAAAACACTTAAGTCTAGAATTGCCACACAAAGTAGGAATCTAATTCTGATGTAAGTCCAAAGAAGTGGAAGCAAGGACCAAACATTTGTGCACTGTGTTTATGACAGCAATATCCATTGTAACTAAAAGGTAGACCCAACCCATGAATCCATTGATGGATGAATGAATAGGCAGACACATACAATGGAATATTGGCCTCAATGAAGATGGGAAACCATGGCACATGCTACACCCAATGCTGTCTTGACACTATGCCTAGTGAAATAAAATAGACATAAAAAGACAAATACAATCTGATCCCACTAATACAAGGTACCCAGCGGAGCTGAATTCATCAAAACAGAAAATAACACATGGTTGCCATAGCTGTGAAGGGGATGGGATGTGAGAAGGGTTTTACTATTTAACAGGCACACAGTTACGGTGTGATAGAATGCCAAGGTTCTAAAGTAGTGTTGAATAAAAACTATTAGGCATGTACTCATGGTCCTATGATCTTCTGGCTCCTGGGCAGGTGATGTCAAATGCTTGGTCAGCCTTTTGTGACTGCCAGAGTCACCACTCCATCCCAGATCCTTAGACCCAAGCTAAGGAGCCTATGACCTTGGAAATTGCAAGTGAGTCTCAGCAGATGTCATTCTTCCTCCTCAGCCTCTAGTCTCTCTGTCGTAACATCTCCAGCTTGTTTAGTATTGGTTTGTTGGCTAGTTGGTTGCATTTTGCTACATTTACGTAACTTGACAGAACTCTAATACCTTGGAGCCCAAACAATACAGGACAGCCTATAGGCAATCTCCCCAGAAACACAGCACCAAGGAAAGCCCCATTTGCCAGGACATCTCCTGAGAGCAGAGAGGGCAGCTGGTAGGAGCATGCTGGTCTGATGCTCCGTTGGACCTGGGCCCTGAAGAACCATGCTCTAGGTGACCGTTGTCAGGCTTCCTCCCTGCAGGAATCTCACTGTGAAGGGGAAATGGAATAGACATGGCCAGTGGAGGAGAGGGGGTCTGGGCGGGGAGGGGGATGGGAACAGGAGGGATCAGGTAAGGGGAGAGGGGAGGGAGAGAGTACTGGAAGAGACAACTGGAATCTGGGAACATCTCGGGGACAAGCTAGAAACTTAGAGCAATGGAAACTCCCAGGAAGCCATGAGGGTGACCCTAGCTAAGACTCCTAGCAATGGAGGATACAGAGCCTTAACCTGCCATTTCCTGTAACCAGGCAAGAAGACTTCCAGTGGAGGGACCGGGACACCAACCCAGCCACAAAACCTTCAACCTGCAATTTGTCCTGCCTACAAGATGTGCTGGGTAAAGGTTGCACACAATTGTGGGAGTGACCAACTAATGATGGGCCCAACTTGAGACCCATACCATGAAAGGGAGTTGATCCCTGAGGGCCAGGACCCACATGCAGGATACCCCAGAGACATGGGATAGAACCAAACATGACTGGGGAAAAAAAATCAATGAAATGATTGGTTCCTAAGGATATTCTGCAATACTTATAGACTGGTGTCTAGTTCAATTGTCAATAGAGAGGCTTCACCCAGCAACTGATGGCAACAGATGCAGAGACCCACAGCCAAACATAAAGCAGATCTCAGAGAATCCTGCGGAAGGCGGGGAGGGAGAATTGTAGGAGTCAGTGGTGTCAGATGCACCACAAGACAACCCACAGGATCAACTAACGTGAGCTCATAGGGCTCACAGAGACAAGCGACAACCAGGGAGCCTGCATGGGACTGACCTAGGCCCTCTGCATATATGTGACAGTTGTGTAGCTTGGTCTTGTGGAACTCCGAACAGTGGGAGGGGCTGTCTCTGACTCTGTTGTCTGCTCTTGGAACCCATTCCTCCTACTGTGTTGCCTCATCCAGCCTTAATAGGAGAGGAGGTGCCTAGTCTCACTGCAACTTGATATACCATGGCTGGCTGATATCCATAGGAGGCCAGCCCTTTTCTGAAGAGAAATGGAGAATAAGTGGATGGTAGGGCAGAGTGGGGGTGGAGGTGGGGGAGGACAAGGAAAGGAGAGAGGGGGAACTGCAGTAGGGATGCAAAAACAGAAAAGGGAAAGGAAGGGAGGGAGGGAGGGAGAGAGGAAGGGAGGGAGGGAGGGAGGGAGGGAGGAAAGAACAGGGACAGAGAGGGGGGGTACTAAAACTGTAGAGGCAATTGGAAATAACCAGAATTCATATGACACCTTACCTTTAACCCTACACCAATGCTGCCTCTCTTCCAAATAAAGACTAAACAATAATTTAAAAACGATGCGTTCTACGGCATCCATGTGACCAGCCTGCCAGGGTTGTCTCCTGAGCCAGCGAGGCTTCTGTCTTGCTTTCTCACTTCAGAGGAATGAGAACAGTTGGAGAGTCCCTTCCTCTGCAAAGCCTCCTTTGCCTCCTCTAAGATTTGCATCTGTTCTTAAGCCCCACAAGCACCTTTGGGCATCCCTCAGGCAAGTGCTTTGTAGAAAAGATATTATCTTACATTACCTCCCTCACTCACTAAGACTATGACAAACTGTAGTTTCCAAAGAGTGGGTCCTAGCTTCATTCACACAGCAGTGACAAAATATCACGACAAAAACCTCAGCTAGCACCTCCCTCCCGAGAAGCAAATCCCAGTTTTCAGACAACAGGGCTCCCAGCCCTCAAGTCTTCCAGCAGAGGCTCCAGACTCTGTGAAAGCAGAGATAAGCCATTCCCACTGCTTGTTCAAAACCTAAGATCTGTAGAATATACCAGCCAGAGAAATGAGAGATAAGTGACGGCAGGCAGCCACGGAACTGGAATATACTCTCTAAGTGTGACCACAGGTTGAGCAAGACCAAAGTTTCTTGACTGCCTTCACTGATGTGGGAAGACCTAGTCTACAAGGAGGTGGCACCATTCCTTGGTCTGAGGTCCTGGACCGTGTAAGAGTAGAGAAAGCTGGCTGAACACGAGGCGTACTCATTCCTCTCTGCGTTTGACTGTGGGGTGTGATGTGACTAGATGCTTCAGGCCCCTGCCACCTCAACTTCCTGCGATAACGGACTGTAACCTGGACCTGAGACCCAAAACAAATCCTTTTGAAGTGGGGTTTTGTCAGGATATATTATCACAGCAGCAGAAATGAAACCAGAGCACCATCTTTGAAAAATTCAGTCTCCCACGGATCCTAAGTGAATGTGTTAGTGCTTGAGAGAAGAAATGTAAGCACGGTCTTCTTTTTCTGCCTCTGTCTGTCTGTCTGTCTGTCTGTCTGTCTGTGTCTGTCTGTCTCTATGTCTCTCTGTGTCTCTGTCTATCTATGTCTGTGTTTCTGTGTCTCTGTTTCTGTCTCTCTCTGTCTCTCTGTCTCTGTCTCTGTCTCTGTCTCTGTCTCTCTCTCTCTCTCTCTCTCTCTCTCTCACACACACACACACACACACACACACACACCTCATTCTAGAGCAGTCTACATTCTTGAGACAGTCTTTCTCTGTGTAACAGACCTGGTTGTCCTGGAACTCTCTTTGTAGGCCACACTGGCCTCAAACTCACCGAGATCCACCTGCTTCTGCCTCCCAACTGCTGGAACGAAAGGCGTGCGCCCTCCCTCGGTCTTTTCAACACACACACCCCATACAATCTACCCAGCTTCCCACTGACTTAATAGCCTAAAGCTCAGTGTGGTGCATGCCATGTGTCTTGAGGGCACAGTGAGATAGATGCATCCCATCGTCTGTAACAACCTCGCTGTCTGATGGGGGGCAGCACGCTTCTTCAGAGCAGTGTTTCTGTGTGTGCACACACCATCCCAACACCATTCACACACTCGGCTCAGAAACACACAAGCAAAATACGGCACCTTAGTATGAGAAAAATCACGGAAGAGAAGATGGCCAAAACAGATCGTAAGACTCCTTAGAGGTGCCCTCCTAATTCCCAGAGGCACATCCTGACCTCTGAAAACACCCAGAGCCCAGCAAAGATCTGAGCGGAAAAAGTCCATCACTTTATTCCACTAGGTCAGTGGTTCTCAGCCTTCCTAATGCTGAGATCCTTTAATACAGTTCCTCACATTGTGGTGACCCCAAGCATAAAATTATTTCGTTGCTACTTCATAACTCTAATTTTGCTACTGTTATGAATCGTAATGTCTGATATGCAGGATATTTGATATGCAACCCCCAAAGGGGTCTGGACCCCAGGTTGAGAACCGCTGCTCTAGACCATATCCCTATCTAATCAACTTCTTCACTTTAGGTCCTTGTTTCCTTATGAAAGCTCCCTCTCATGGAAAACATCTTGAACGAATGTGTATATTGTCCTCTCGATACCTGCCTTTCGTTATGGGACCTCAGCCATAAGCCCACGTGACGAGCAAGGGGAAGATACTGCTTTTCCCCTGCCCAGCCATGGACCTGTGTGGGGCAGCCTTCTTCCACCTGCTCCAGACATGTCTCCTAAAAACACCTTTCTTGCCGGGCGGTGGTGGCGCATGCCTTTAATCCCAGCACTCGGGAGGCAGAGCCAGGCGGATCTCTGTGAGTTCGAGGACAGCCTGGTCTACCAAGTGAGTTCCAGGAAAGGCACAAAGCTACACAGAGAAACCCTGTCTCGAAAAACCAAAAAAAAAAAAAAAAAACACCTTTCTTCTCACACAAGAAGTTCAAGTCCACTGCTGCCCTCTTCCTGTCCATACCCATGCTGCTTCTCAGCGGCCGTCTGAGTCTCACACTTATCAAAACTGTACACACAACTTGTAACAAGTATTTTTAGGATGAAAATTTGTTCCAGCAGCCGATATTCCTTTGGGCCATTTGCAGAGCAATGCACGACCAGGTAAACCTGAGCTGTGAGACTTTGAGCCGAGGGTGGCACTTCGGGGAAGCCGTGAACACAGTGTGCATGAGAGGAGGAAGGCGCTGCTTATCAACCCTTCATTTTAATTCATTCAACACAATATGTCTTGATGTGCACAAACAGGAAAGAATGCTTCTGGAAACAAACATTCGTAGAACAAGATTGTAACGACGGCCCAAGAAAACAATGGTTACTTTTCATTGACATGATGGGATTAGCACCAAGGTGGAAATCCTGAAGCCAGACAAAACAGAGGCGCTTTGGCACTGCCAAATACAGTCAGAGGGGCAAGAAGAGGGACTTGGTGGGCAGGGAAGGGCTCCACAAACAGGCCTGGCCTGGCCTCACAGGTAAAACTCCCTAACTCAGGTCCTCAGACTCAGGCTCAACACGCCACATCTGTGGAAATCACATCTGTGCCCTAACATAGCTTCTCATCTTTGTGTCATTCAGCAAATGCTGCTTGGCACAGTGGTCACACCTGGGAGCTGACCACTTTGAAAGCTGAGGCAGGGGGATCATAAGTCGACAGGCCACGCTGAGCCACAAGTGAGACTGTGTGTTAACAACACTGACGGCAGAGCTGAGTGCTGTGGCATGATCCTGTGACCCCAGGGTTAGGGAGGCTGAAGCAGGACTATGAGGTTGAGGCCAGCATCCAATGCATAAGCAAAAACTAAAACCATCCCACGGCCGCCATATGCATAGTCCTCCAAACAGCAATTTCAATTGTGCCGTCCACATCATGGAAAAGCAGCTACCACAAAAGAAACCAAAATAAAACACAAACCTCAAAATTCTTCAGGACCTAAGAAAACCAAAACCTCTAAACCACAAGTACATTTCTTTAAAAAAAAACAATTTTTTTTGAAGCTTTACCTGTGGCTATAGCGGATGGCTATCGTCAGTCCAAGCTGTAATTAAGAAAAAAGAGAAAAGGTACAAATTAAATACTAGAAAGAACATGCTGAATTCACAAGAAAATTAATTCAATATGGTCAATCAGTTTGAAACATGCCCTAATGTCTGGAGAGATGGCTCAGTGGTTAAGGGCACTGGCTGTTCTTGTAGAGTTCCCAGCACTGACATGGGGGCTCACAACCAGCTGCCACTCCAGTTCCAGGCCACTTGGTGCCCTTTTCTGGCCTCCGTGGGCAGTAGTCACATACATGATGCCTATACATACGTAAGCAGACAAACGTTCATACACATAATAAATGTAAATCTTAAAACAGTCCCTAACGAGCCCTGTTGTTTCTCAAATAATACCTTTAACGATAGCTCCTTGATTTCAACTTGGCTTTTAAAGGATCATCATATTTTGAAAGGGCCTTTAGAAGGCCAAGAACATTTCATTGTGGATCAGACAGAAAACATCCTTAGTTGGGAGTAACTTGGAAGGTAGAGGTCTTGGGACAGTAGTGGAAGGATGGGGTGTCAGCATGCAGCTGATACTAAGGTTTGCATTAAGATAACAAAGCCAAGAGTGGGTCCCTCATCACCCCTTCCAAGGAGCTGACACACAGACACCAGACCACTGAGGGATTGAACACCTGGGCCAGAGCTTTCCTGGGGATCAGCTTAGCCTTTATGGGGATCCCATCAGCTCAAGGTCAGTCAAGCCTCATTCTAAAGACAGTAAAGAAATCAAGGCCAACATGGAAATATAACTTCAAGAGATGGTACATGTGATAGCTGGAGGCAGCAGCAACAGGAGGTTGAGATGAAACTTCGTGATTTCCTCTTTTTTTTTTTTTTTTTTTTTTTTTTTTTTTTGAGACAGGGTTTCTCTGTGTTGTTTTGGTGCCTGTCCTGGATCTCACTCTGTAAACCAGACTGGCTTTGAACTCACAGAGATCTACCTGGCTCTGCCTCCCAAGTGCTGGAATTAAAGGCGTGTGCCACCACCGCCTGGCTTTGATTTCCTCTTTATTCTACAGAGGTATCACAGAAACCTCTCAAATAGGCATGGTCAAAATCATAAGGCATGACCTTGGCCAGTTCCCACAGGTAAACAGTGGACGACAAAACAAGGCAGCGGGCTGAGTTTGGTTGCAACAGCAAGTTATTGAGGCTCTTGATGGCAGTGCCCTAGTTTTAAAATGAGCAGAACTGTTGTTTCCTCTCGAGAGCAACGTAAGGATGGAGAAGTTTTCTACATTTGTGTCTATAGCTGTGTAAATGTGTGCCTGCTCTCTGACAAATACAGAAAAGTCTATCGATATCAACTACTGTACTGGTACTATCTGTAATGCCCATCTATGAAAACATCAGTGCATCCCAAAATTAATTTTCAGTTTGCTTTTAGAACTTTGGAAGTGCTTCATTACAGAAAAGGTGGTGATCACTGTCCAGTGAACCTGTGTAAGTCTCCTGAGTCCTCTTATGCCCAGCCATGGCATTCACCGTTTAGAAGCTCACAGTAACTGAGAACCTAGGTACCACCTGCCGTATTGTTTCTGTATGAAAGCCTAAGTTGCACCTGAAGACCCCCAAACACATCCATGTTTCCTTGCTATCCCCCAGAAGAGTTGGGGGAGAGGGTGACAGGTGACATGTCCAGTGCTGCCACATTTGCTGCAAGATGGCAGGAGGGACTCCAGACCATGGGATTGTAGAAAGGGTGAAGAACAGAGAAGGGGGAAAAGAGAGCAAACTGAAATAATTGAGACAAGAAAGCCCAGTTGCTGTCCAGCTGGCCACGCTGCAGAATCCCCTGGATATCGTTGGAACAGCACAGGTCCAGAATAGTTCAGCATAATACTGCAGCCATCCAAAATACAGACCCAATCATGGCAAGACATCAGCAAACCCAGGGAAGCAGGCGTAAGTTTACAGGGGAAAAAATGCATGCAGGGACTAAGAAGATGGCTCAGTTGATAAAGTGCTTGTCTTGCAAGCAGAAGGACTTTGAGTTCAATACCCATTTGACTTTTTTTTTTCAGAGCTGAGGACCGAACCCAGGGCCTTGTGCTTGCTAGGCAAGCGCTCTACCACTGAGCTAAATCCCAACCCTCAATACACATTTGAAATCACACACACACACACACACACACACACAAACAAAAAAAAAAAAAAAAAAAAAAAAAAAAAAAAAAAAAAAAAAAAAAAAAAAAAAAAAAAAACTAGATGTGGTAGCAGTCACTTATAACCTTCACATCAGGAAGGAGCAGACAAGACAGGTTCCTGGGACTCAATGGTCAGTCAGTCTAGCCTACATGGTAAGTTCTAGGCCTGAGAAAGACCTTTCCTGATAGATAGATAGATAGATAGATAGATAGATAGATAGATAGATAGATAGATAGAACAGGTGAACAGCATCTGTCTCCTGGCCTCTACACACATGCCCAGCCCCCAACAAATATATACACACACATACATGAATATGCATGCACACAAGAGTATATAAATGTGCATGCAAGAACTATTATAAATCAAGTTAATCTTATACTTAACTGAATTTATTCCATTATCTACCTCAGCTAAACGTGTAGTGTATTTTCTTTGAGGCCTCAGGGACCATTAAGAGCGCACAGAACAAGGAGGAAACGCGGGGTAGAGAATGAAAAGCAGCGGCTGCAGCCAAGGTGGGATGAGCATTGTACAGACGCCCGCCACACACTGGGTCGCGTTACATTTCCTGCGGTTTAAAGACTTCTGGCTTACAGTTCAGCTAATTATAAGATAATTTCACCGACTGAATATTTTGATAAGCTTTGGAGTAAAGTTTAATTGGTGGCTTTTCCACATTGAAAGATAAGCCCTTGCTGGGAGCGGAGAGGAAACGGGGAGGGGGGCGGGGAGACAAGAAGGGAAAGAAAGTGGAAAGCTATTCCAGGGCAGCTGTGCAAGCAGAAGGAGCCGGGAGAACTGCTGTGGAGGTAGACCAGAGAACGCAAGCATTTCCTTCTCGCTCCCCAGCTTCAGAGTCAAATGTGTGTTGATGACGTTTTTTAGAATGACAATTTTAATAAAGAAGGAAATTTGAGCCCTGCAGACTCCATCAGACAGGGCTGGCATATACCCAAGGCCGGCCCAGCCACTGATCCCTACAGACCTCTGTGAACAGTCTGTGTTAGGGACCAAAATGATGGGACACAGGAAAGAGCTCTAATTCACAGTGTTGATGAGGACGGGACATCTCATGGTTGTTGTACACAGATGTACTGGATGCAATCAGGCAGCCCCGGGAAGGGACAGGAAGGGAGCAGACAATCTCTGGAGGGTCTAGCTTGGAAGCCCAGGTCAGAACAGGCTATGTGAGGAGACTGCTTATGCCTGCTCTCCCCCACTTCTTCCAGGGAAAGCAAGTGAGGAGAAACAGCTCTAAGCTTTCCATACCAGAGAAAACACCACATAAAGGCAGCTGGTGCAACCTGCTCAGAAGTGAGCCAGATCCTTTATTCCCTCAGCCTTGGAGCCACCATTGGCCAGTCCAGCTTCTGAGGCCACTGGCTCTGCTTGGATGCACTAATGACTCAGAAATTCTTTAAGCAAGTTGCGTGCATCTCATGCACTCACACACACACACATGCACACCCAAATGCATTAGTGTGCATATGGACACATCCATCCACATACACGTGCACACATGTATATACACATATCTTCACAATGTATATACACACATATGCTTGCTCAAATGTGTGTATGTGTGAATGCATGCGTTTGTACAGTTGCTACATGCACATGTGGGCAAGAACCATCACATGTGTACATACATACATATACATATGTATATCACACATACACTCCAACGTGCATGGATACACTGTGGCATTCAGAAAGGCTCCTAGAGCCCCTCAGACAGGGGGATGCTTCAGACAATTGGCCTCTTTGTTGCTGGTCTCAGAAGGGGCCCAGAGGAGAAAGGGGAGGGGGGTCTGGGGGTTGCCCCCTGACCCTGGCCCAGCCGGACTGAGGCCCAGGGACGTGGAGGTCAGCAGGAGTTTTGTGCTGGCCCCCCTGGGGAGCACCCCCTCAGGACACGCTGTAAGTATTGCCAGACCACTCTTAAGAAACTCCTTTCACAGTGCTTCTCTCTTAGATTTACACAATTTGTTGGTAACAAAATTAAATCACATTTTAATGGCAAGGAAAGAATAACTTAAACATTTTTCAAAACCCCCACCAGCTATGAAAACCTCTTCCCTTCTGTTTCTGCCTGAAGTGTTCCTCCTTGGAACGCAAACAGCTGTTTTGTATCAAGGCTGGGGTTTCTGTATGACCCAGGGAGCTCAGACAACAGGCAGCCCCTCCTGCATTAAAGGGTAATCTGAGAATAATTTGCCATAAAACACCCAGAAGTGCTCCAGCTGTGGCCAGATATAACCTATAAAGCACTACGCAAACAACGTGGCCCTTGTAAAATAATAATTTATAAAATCACATTCTGAAAACACATTATAATTTTAAAAAAAGAGAAAAGAGAGAGAAGTGGTGTCAGTTCTCACAGAAGGTGCTGGGGAGATTCCCTTCCAAATCCATGGATTACCAGGAAGGGGTTGTTCCAAAACGCATCCCACCACAGTCCTTTGTACACAGACGGCTGGCAGGTGCAAAGGGGACTCCAGTAAACCCCAGAGTCATTCAACCTAGTGGAAGGTGTTCCGAGTCTAGACCTTTCTAAACCAGTGACAGAACAATCTAGGGCCCCAAGACCTGTGCTGAAGGTGCCATGACCAGGTCCTTTCTCGGGGGCAGCTACAACCTCTAAACCAGAGCTCCCAGTTTCTCAAGAAAAGCTGACACTAGGGGATTTATTGTGAACAATGCCTGTGTTTTAAAATAATTTGAATATTTTTCAAATGCTATAAAAGCCATAAAACATGTCAGTAAAATTTGGCCAAGGGGACCACCCATCTACAACCTCATTGGACATATCTCTACACTGCCAACGAGAGAGAGAGAGAGAGAGAGAGAGAGAGAGAGAGAGAGAGAGAGAGAGAGAGAGAGAGAACCATTCACATAGTCACAGTACAGAGAAAGTCACTAATACAGTCACACCATAGAGAGAGAGTATGTGGCACTCACACAGAGTCACAGCAGAAAGAGAGAGTGCCCCCCACACAGAGAGAATGCTACATCATGGGCAGGGTAGTACCCACAGTCATGGCATGCAAAGGCTTTCTTATAAGCAGTGCCATGGCGTGAGGAGACCACACAAACCGCTGTGGTGTAGACAGGCTCTCCCGTAAACAGCCTCAGTGTAGACAGCTTTCCACAGAGAGCCATGATGTGTTAATAGCAAAGACGACTGGGTATGGAGAAATGACCCACAGAGCAGATTCCTTTAACCCCTTCCCTGCTCTCCTGCAGGCTTCCTCCTGAGAGGCCAGGGCATCCATGCTACCCCCAGCACCCTCTCAGGCTGGTCCTTCACATAGATCCCCTGCTCCCCTGAGCCTCTGCTTAACAGTCAAACCACATCAGACCTCCACAGCTCAGGACACTCTCGAGCCTCCTTCGGCTTCTTCAGGACTCTCTCTTCCATATGTTCCATGACTTCTGAGCTCTTCCTATTCTTGCTTCCAGACTCTTCCAGGCTTCTACTCTCAGTATGTCTTCCCAGGACTTCCTGAGGCTCTTCAGTATGTCTTCCCAGGACTTCCTGAGGCTCTTCAGTATGTCTTCCCAGGACTTCCTGAGGCTCTTCCAGTATGTCTTCCCAGGACTTCCTGAGCTCTTCAGTATGTCTTCCAGGACTTCACTCTTCAGATGTCTTCCAGGACTTCCTGAGGCTCTTCAGTATGTCTTCCAGGACTTCCTGAGGCTCTGCAGTATGTCTTCCCAGGATTCCTAAGGCTCTTCAGTATGTCTTCCCAGGACTTCCTGAGGCTCTTCAGTATGTCTTCCAGACTTCCGAGTCTTCAGTATGTCTTCCAGGACTTCCGAGGCTCTGCAGTATGTCTTCCCAGGACTTCCCGAGGCTCTTCAGTATGTCTTCCCAGGACTTCCTGAGGCTCTTCAGTATGTCTTCCCAGGACTTCCCGAGGCTCTTCAGTATGTCTTCCCAGGACTTCCTGAGGCTCTTCAGTATGTCTTCCCAGGACTTCCTGAGGCTCTCCCTACTTCTCTACTTCCTTTGATAAGCTAACCGTGCTGAGATAGGAGCTGCTCATGGTGAATAGGCAGGAGCTATGGGGCCAAGTCCCTTGACCTTTACCACTGACTCCTTACTGTGAAATGTGGACCACACTCCCTGCTTCCTAGGGATCACTTACACAGATTAACTTAAATGCTAAGTATTAGCCTGCCCAAGGAACTCGTGAGAAACGCAAATTCTTCAGCCCCAGCCCACTAGATCAGGAAGGTTAGTGTTTTCTCTGGTCCTCCAGGGGTCAAGTCTGATGACGCGATGATGTATGGAAAGATGTCAGCCATGCACGTAGCACCGACGGGTCGGCACTGACTGCCAGGTGCTGCTGATGCCAACAGCTCAGAGTGAAGCATCTCCCATCTGTGCCCTTTACATGGCATTTCAGTGTCCTCAATTCAACTTCAAGACTGAAGTCACTGTGCACTCAGGCCCTGTAGTACTGGCAGGGAACCAGCCACTCAGCGGCGAGAGGTGTTCCCACCAGTTATCAAGCAAGGGTGGGCGGGCTTCATCAAGGCCAAGGGCGGGCTTCGGAGCCCTCACCTCTTCTTTGTCATTCCTACCAACAGGGGAGAGAAGACAGCCGGGCGGGACGGGGAAGGAAAGCAGCAAGCCATGTGTCATCGCTGAGTCTATGTCGGCGTGCTCATTCCTGGAGGCCTGGAAATTAATGTGCTAGAGAGAGGAAGAAAACAACACAACCATGCTTAGGAAAAGAGCGGCGTGTGTGTGTGTGTGTGCATACATGTGCTTGTGGGGTGTGTGTGTGTGTATGTGTGTGTGTCTGTGTGTGTGTGTGTGTGTGCATGCGTGTGCGTGTGTGTGTGTGTGTCTGTGTGTGTGTGTGTGTGTGTGTGTGTACATGTGCATGTGGGGTGTGTGTGTATGTGTGCGGGTGCACATGTGCGTGCGTGCGTGCGTGCGTGTGTGTGTGTGTGTGTGTACATGTGCATGTGGTGTCTGTGTGTGTATACATGTGCACATGAGGGGTGTGGGTATGTGCGCACGTGTGTGCGTGGGCGTGGGCGTGTGTGTGTGTGTGTGTGTGTGTGTGTACATGTGCACGTGGTGTCTGTGTGTGTATACATGTGCACATGGGGGGTTGTTAGTGCACGTGTGTGCGTGGGCGTGGGCGTGTGTGTGTGCGCGTGAGTGTGTGTGTGTAAATAAATATTTACTCAACTTTTTAAAAACCTAGTAACTCCTATCTGAAACTTTGAAAGGCAGGTGTGACAGGCAAGTGGAAACGTGGATGGTTGTTAACAGAAATGACACACCAAAACGTGGCCATTCAGTTAGCCTAAGAAAACAGGCACCAACCAGCTGAAAACGGAGGAATGCACACACGTCTAGTCCTCACTCTCCTGCCTCATGCCCCACACCAGAATCAAGCTTTGCCTTCTAGATTCAAAGCTGCAGCTTTTCCCTGGGGCAGGAGAGCTGTTCTCACTGCCACCCTGGCCGGGCAGTGGCCTGAGGAGCGTCACCTGCGCCGGCAACCTTGACAGTGGGGTGCGCTGGCCTGCCATGTGGGTGGGACAGGGTGCAAAGGCTTAGTGGGGTAGTGTTGACTGTCAGCTTGACAGCATCTGGAGTCACCTGGGAGACAAGCCTCCTGGCACACCTGTGGGGGGTATTTATTTAGATCAGGTGTGCCTGTTAGGGATCACCTTGATTTGGTTGACTGAGGTGGGAAGAATCACTGTAAAGAGGGGAAATGAATGCCTTTCGGGGTTCTAAGAAAAGTCTCCACTGTGGCTGGAGGCCCAGCATTTATCTACCGTGGCCTCAAAGCATTGTAGAAAGCATGAAGACATCTCGTGTAGCTTTGTCTCTATGTCGGAAAGAGCATATGTCTATCACCCATGTAAAAAGCTGGGGGGGGGGGCTGTGTAAGCCTATAACCCCAGCCCTAGGGTGGCAGAGGCAGGGGTTTCCCTTGAGATTGCTGGCCCAGTATAACCAACTAGTGAGCAAGTTCTAGGTGTTCACACACACAATTTGAAAACATGAGCATAAGGAAAGCCTGCACAGGTGGATGAATCTTGAAGGGCACTATTCAGTGAAAGGGGCTGATGTTGAAAGGCAGCTTGCCGAGTACTTCTATCAGTAGGACATTCTGGAAGCGGCAGCTCTGTGGAGATCATAAATAGGTCCAGTTTGAAAGGGTTTGGAGAAGAAAGAAGAATTGACCAGGAGAAGCACACAGCACTTAGGATTGGCAAAGCAGATACATGAAAGAAACTTACAGCACAGAGAGAAAATGAAATGTGTGCAATTGAAAACGAAAGATCAAAACAAGTAGACAAAACATTAGAAGGTGAGGAGAGCCCAGAGGGAATGCAGAGCCTAAGAGCACAGAACAACATGACTGAGGGGCGGGACAGATCGGGGTGGGCTAAGGGAACTGCAAAGCCAAGCTGTAACTAAACGCTTCCCACAGGGTCCACAGTTCTGAAAGCCAGCTACAACCACAATGGATGGCAGATGCCTGCAGCCAGGTTTCTCAATGTTGGAGCAGGTAACTCACACAGAAGTCATGATAGAAGTCTAGACTATCTATGTGATAATGATCAGAGTTCAGACATAATATGAATTCCTGTTTAGCTTAATAGAGATATAAGTGAATACATTTATTCACACATAGGTATATACATGCATTTCCCTTGTAGCAACAAAACCACACAGCACTCCAATCTTGGTTTCTCAAAATGTTCTCCAACAAGAGAAACCAGAGTTCTTTGGCAAAACAGTTGGTCCTGGGGCATGGAAAATACAAGATGAATATGGAGTACCTTGTAGCACTAGAAAGAAAGATCTAACACACACACAACGCGCGCGCGCGCGCACACACACACACACACACACACACACACACACACACACACGTGGAAGAGAAATAAGCCAACTGTAAGATTTCCCAGTAGGCACAAGTGAAGTAATTTAAGCAACAAAATCAAATGAGTAGAATTAGATTCTAACCAAAAACATAAATTAAAGATCCATAAATATATAATGATACAAAGAAATGATCAAACCAGATGTGACAGTACACACCTGTAAGCTGAGCATTGGAAAGATGGGAGCAGGGGTTCAAAGTCAACCTTGACTACATGTGAGTTCAAAGTCATCCTGGGCTGTAAGAAACCCTGTCTCCAAAAGCCAAAGAAAGAAGAGAAAAAGAAGCGACTGAATAAGTGAATGAAGGGGAAGAAGCAAATTTTGAGGCAGAAGAATTCCAAGTAATTTATGTCAATAGCCCACCCTTAGGGAAGTACAGCATAACTGCCCACATGTTAAGCATGAGCTGCTCATGTGAGAGCAGGCAGTACTTTAGCCTAGAGAAAACTTACAGACCCTATTTTAGACATGCTAAGTCAGTGACACCTGACCTGGCACAGTGGAGAGGTCAGGGCAGCTGCTGGGCCCTAGAGAGTCCATCGATTGTACCCAACCATCCCATTTCCCACTTCCATCTGCAGGGGGGAAAATCACATCTTCATATTGTGTGGAACTGCCATGGACCCAGATTAACCCAAAGCATGCCTCTGCGGACTCCACGTTCAACGATCCCCATCTATGTTCAGTGATCCCCATCCACGTTCAGTGATCCCCATACCTCTATGCTCTTTGCCTCTCACCCCGTATTCTGCTGCCTTAAACAGCTGAGCCTCGATAAACATGGTTTGGATCTGGAATATCCCCCAAAGGCCACGTGTTAAAGGCTTGATTCCAACTGTGATGTTCTTGGGAGGCAGTAGAACCTTTAGGGTGTAGACCCTAGCAGAAGGAAATTAGGTCACTGGGGATACTCTTTGAAGGGAATATTGGGAACGTGTTCCCTTCCCATATGTCCCTACCCCCTGCAACTTTCCTGCCACCACGATGTGAGCAGCTTGGCTCTGCTGAACACTCCTCACCATAATGTACTCTTCCCCGTGGGCCCCAAACAACAGAACCAGCCTCCAAGGCTATGACCCAAAACAAATGGTCTTCTTTTAAGTTGGTTTTCTCAGATACTTTGTTTTCAGCAACAGAGAGCTGACTAATACAGGCATCTTCCTAAATTTCACATCAACCTCTTCTCCTGAGACCTTGAGGACAAAAGATGTCATTTTGTCCCATCTTCAACTTTCTTGTCCCACCTTGAAAGTTTCTCTCTAGCTCCTCCTCTTTCTAGACTGATCCTCTTCCCCATCTCTGAGGAAGAAATATCTGCTTTCATACCAAGGTCAAGTTTCCACTCGTGGTAAAGTCAGGCCTGTGTCTCTGTGACTAAGGTGGACGGTTATCAATGTAATAGGACCTAAAAATCACCCAAGAGAAAGTCCTCTGGCATCCCTATAAGAGGCCGTCTAGACGAGGTTAGCCTGGATGAGAAGACCATGTTAGCTACAGGTGGCGCCCTGCCATCAGCTGAATAAAAAGGGAAGTGGACCGAGCAGTACCAGCGCTCATCACTCTCTGCGTCTGGACTGTGGATGTAAGGTTCCCAGCTGCCTCCAGCTCCTGTCGCTATGGCTTCCTGGCGGTAATAGATGATGGAAATCCCTCACACCGTAAACAAGCATAAACTCTTCCTCCTGTAAAGTCACTGCTTGTCAGATACTTTATCACCACAACAGGAAAACGAACTGTTGCTGGAGAGCTTCTCTCCAGATTCCACCAAGCCCCGCAGTCCCACAATCCACATATAAAACAATCACTCAGACGCTTATATCACTTATAAACTGTATGGCTGTGGCAGGCTTCTTGCTAACTGTTCTCATATCTTAAATTAATCCATTTCCATATATCTATACCTTGCCACATGGCTGGTGGCTTACCAGCGTCTTTACATGCTGCTTGTCCTGGCGGTGGCTGCAGTGTCTCCCTCCCCTTCTTCCTGTTTCCTCAATTCTCCTCTCTCCTTGTCCCGCCTATACTTCCTGTCTGGTCACTGGCCATCAGTGTTTTATTTATATAGAGTGATATCCACAGCACTTTCCCTTTTCTTCTTTTTTTAAAAAGGAAGGTTTTAACTTTAACATAGTAAAATTACATATAACAAAACAATTATCAAGCAAGAATTACAGTTACAATATTAAAGAAGATGTCCTATCTATCTTATATTTGTGAGTTTAAGGTTTTATATCTAACTTATCTTTTATCATAACTGAGGAAATTACAACTATTCCATATCCAAGCTGGAATGGCTACCCACTACAACGAACCAACTCAATGACCCTCCCTACGGTCACCCTTCCGTCCTCTCTCCAGGAGCAACGGTCTGTCTATTTCTTCTTTTCCCTCTGCATACTCTCTAAAACGCAAGGATCCAAAGTCCATCTTAGTAACTCCCTTAGCTGAAGACACAGAATAGGCCCTTGGGTTCAAGCCTCAAGTCCACCCCTCCATTAGATGCTGTCGGGATATAAGGAAGATCACGTTAAAATCTACAGAGGGACTTCCGTGCAAGGCTCAAGTAGAGGGCTCTATTACCATAAAAGCTCGCCAATCCCCACCAACACCTTCAGGAGGAGGGACATTGTATTTGTTTTTAAAAAGAGGCTCCTGTTATCTTTAGCCTAGTTGTGACCTATAAACAAGACAATTTGTAAGGTCATGGGTAACCATAGAGACATGCCAAAGGAAAACCCATCCCTAAATCGAACTGCTCCCTTGTTTCTCTATAGGACCTTTAAAGTGGACTCTAGGCACAGCACCCCTTTCACTATGCACATCCAAGGACGATGCTTGGACCATGCTGCCCCTGTGACAAAGGTGCCCTTTAAGTCGCAGGCAAACGTCGTACACCAGAAGGATCGTTCCGCTGAAGAGATTGGCTCTTTTTAAGAGAGTCCAGCGCGTGCGTCGAAGCAAGGCTGGGATGAGATGGGAAATGTAAGAAAGAGAAACTGCTGCTGTGAGCCAGCCCCCGAGCGCCTCACACTACCGCAGCTGTTCATTCAAGCATGAAAAGTGGGGCATTATTCTCACAACACTGATTAGACAAGGAAATGAGATATGCAAATATTTTTTAAAAGTTGACTCACTCCAACATTATTACCAGATGAAAGTTCACAAAAAAAAAAATATGCCTCAGCGGCTTGGTATGGAGCTAATGTCCTTGACTCGGACGACCTGACCTGGAAGATCCCTGAAACCAAAAATTAAATTCAAGGGTCAGGCCACACAATCACAGAGATGGACAGGATGAAATTTTTGAAATATTGCATGGGTCAGCTCAGTCCCAAAGTCAAAGAAGCTGTTGTCCAAGCAAAGACACACATATGTTTCAAGAAACCGAGATATTGCTCTTTTAGAGCCCAATATGCCCATAATTCTGTCTCTAGTGAAGCCTTAATACAAAGGGTCATTGACAGGAAGATTATTTTGTTTTGTTTGTGTGTGGGTTGCAGGGAGGGATGTTTGTTTGGTTGTTCGATTGGTTGATTTTGTTGTTATTTTTTAAGAGAGAGAGAGAGAGAGAGAGAGAGAGAGAGAGAGAGAGAGTCTCTTTATATAGTCCTAACTATCCTAGAGCTCACTATGTAGCCCAGGCTGGCCTCAAAACCACAGAGATCCTGCCTCTGCCTCCTGAGTGCTGGGATTAAAGTCATGCACCACCATGCCCAGCTATGAAATGAAGTTTGTAGAGCCTGAAATCACTGAAGGACATGGCTGGGCACAGCACTCCACTGACAAGAGGCCTCACTTCCCAGAGCCCCTTGTCTTTCATTTGTAAAAGACACCAGGAGTGTCACTGAGTAAGAACATGTGGACAGAGGAATCCAGCCCATTGCAGCTGCCTGTATGCCTGGATCCCTCCTCCTGGACTTCCTGTATGCCTAGCTCCCTCCTCCTGGACTTCCTGTATGCATGGCTCCCTTCCCTCTCCTGGACTTCCTGTATGCATGGCTCCCTTCCCTCTCCTGGACTTCCTGTGTGCATGGCTCCCTTCCCTCTCCTGGACTTCCTTTATGCATGCTCCTTCCTTCCTGGACTTCCTTTTGCATGCTCCCTTCCCTCTCCTGGACTTCCTGTGTGCATGGTCCTTCTTCTGTTCCTGTATGCATGGCTCCCTTGCCTCCTCCTGGACTTCCTGTATGCATGGCTCCCTTCCCTCTCCTGGACTTCCTGTATGCATGGCTCCTTCCTCTCCCTGGACTTCCTGTATGCATGGCTCCCTTCCCTCTCCTGGACTTCCTGTATGCATGGTTCCCTTCCCTCCTGGACTTCCTGTATGCATGGCTCCCTTGCCTCCTCCTGGACTTCCTGTATGCCTAGCAATGCTGTAATGGGACTGTGTCTAGGTCACAGACAGCTACTGAAGGCCTCCTATTTGTGATGGCCTGGTATTGTGTGATGCCCCCACCCTCCCGCACAGCTTCTAGCAGCAAATACAGAGTTCACATCAGGGACTGTAATAAACAAGGCACTTTGAGATTTCTGTAAAGGTAGGTTCTCCACAGGATAGAGAGTTTTCCTGGAAACACAACATCCACCTACAAAGAACCAGTGACTAAGAAAGGAAACAGAGTCACAAGCAGAAGGACCAGCCTGTACCGAGCCGAGGTGACAAAGTGTGGCCTGTTTGAGGAGCCGAAAGAAGGTCTGCCTTGCTGGGGCTTGGGATCAATTTCTCTCACTCAGGTATAATTCCCCTTAGCCTGGCTGCTCCGAAGTTTGGCCTGAACTGCATTATGAAGCTGTAATCCTATTACACAGAGTCTTTGGAGAACAAGAGACCGTCCCTGGGCTATGTGTCATCTGCCCAGAATAGCAATTCAGTCACACTGACGGTGTCGTCAGGCCCAGGAGGCTCACCCATGAGCCGTCCGCAAGGGTAGCCAAGGAATAAGTGAAGCACCGCAGGAAATAAACACAAACGTCTCTGCCTGTGTACTCACTGCCCAGGCTGGAACGCCCCAGGGCAGGCCAGACCCACGATTAGAACACAGCTCTGGATCGGCACACAAGACAATAGAGTTATTTTGTTTGCTTTCTAAAAATTTAATTTAGGGTTCTAGGGCTCTTAGTACATTTCAAATGCCCCTGCATAAGAGTTGGGACAGTCAGGCTAAAAATGTAAGTCTCAACCAGGCTGTGCTGGTGCACGCCTTTAATCCCAGCACTTGGGAGGCAGAGCAAATGGATCTCTGAGCTCGAGGCCAGCCTGGTCTACAAAGTGAGTTCCAGGACAGCCAGGGCTACACAAAGAAACCCTGTCTAAAAAACAAAAAACAAAAACAAAAAAACCGTAACTCTCCTCACATCTTCTTCCTTCGCAGCTTCCCTGACATCCATCTCCTCTCAAGCATCCATGGAAACTCAGGCCATGTTAATTTCTGTGTGGCACCATAACTAGACCACACTGTTCACCTACTCTGTGATTTTATGCATTCTCCCTTGCCTGGAACATCATTCCATTACTTTGTTAGCCAACTAACTTCTACCTGGGTTTCAAACTTCAGTATTAGGTCTTTGGGGGATTCCCTGGATGGTCAAAGCTAATCTTGGTGGCAACTCCCTCTGATCCTGCTCATGTTAGCATTTGTATCTTACTAACTGTAATTGCTGGTCTCTCTGTCTCTCAACCTTTTTATTTGCTTGGTCAACCCCACTAATATTAGAGGGGGAAAAGGTGATTCAGGGAGCAGAACTCTAATCTTCAGCCAGAAGTTACACCTAGAAAACAACGGACTCAAAAAAAAAAAAAATAGACAACAGGAAGGAGTCTTACAAAGTAAAAATAATTATGCAAAAAAACCCTAAAATCAGGAAAATGTTTCATACAGAACAACTCTGTAGAGATAAGAGAGGGAATAAACAAGAGAGGTGATCTGAGAAATGTCCTAGCCTCCAAACAAGAAAGTTCTAAGCAAAGAGAAAAATTCCCCAGAAAGAAAGGAGACATAAGCTCTAAAATTGAAAGGGTCTGCCGGGTGCCACACTGGATAAATGAGAATCCAAACCTAGACACATCACTAAGACATTCCCACACTCAAGACAAATGGCTCACAGAGAAAAAGTATAGATGCACTACAGGGAGACACAGGGTTTCCCACGAACAGACTGAGTGCAAAACAGAATGGAGAAAAAACCTTTAAAGGTTTTTGGGGGCGGGGTGAGAGTATTTTCAATTTACAAGTCTCAGTTAAATTATCAGTCATAAGTAAAGGCAAACTAAAGACCACTAAAGACACAGAAGGAGACAAAATAGTCATTTACATACCCTCCCAGATGTTTAATATGTATTGCAAGAAGCGAGAGGAAATCTACATAGTTCTATTGTGGACAAATGCATAACCCTGGCCTTAATAATGTAATCAAAAACCAAGAGCTAGGTGATAAGTACAGAAGGAAAAAAATCAATGTTTTAGTTTCTACATTATAAAAATGACTAATACTTCTGCAGACCACAGTGGAGAGTAGATAGAATCATGAAACAGAGTTGTCGGCATAGGAAATGGGAAGGTGCAGGATATATGTAGGTGATCTGGTAGTCTTCATGAAAAACAAAAACAACGTAAAAGTCAGAAACGAAGGAAAAGGGTGAAATGGGAAATTAAGAGTAGGTTTTGCATAATTGAGCCGAACTCTCATCTCTCACAGCAGAGATGTGGAAATGCCTAAAATTAATAAATCAAGAAACTCAGAAATACAAATAATCCACAAATTCTCATTTTGCCTCTCTTAACAGAGCTCTGTGGTGTCTGATTTAAATGGCCCAGGATATTTTAAAATTTATCCGATGAAATGTAAACTTTTTGACCTATTAAATTTTATTGTAGAATAGGCAGAGAAATTCAAAACAATTACAATGACTGAGTTTTTAACAACTCCTCTGGACACCTTCCATAAATGCCCATCATAAATGGCCCCTTTCAGTATAAAGACTGCCTCCAACCTTAGCCCTCCTAGTGCATAGATGCTGAGGACCAGGGAAAGGCACCACTATCAGAAAAAGTCAGCATCCCACGAAAGATCAATTAGGTGGGTAGAGACCTGCATTCTGGCCCGGCCACTGGTCATCTGACACCTGACAAATTCCAGTTTGGGTAGGAATCTCCAGGATTTTCAATGTGGACAAGTTTTAAATCTTTAGTTGATGATCCAGGAGCAGCTGAGGGTAGCAGGGCTTGTGCAAGACACTCGGAGACCTCTCACTTGAGAACGACCCCACTTTTGAGTAAGAACTGGACCCCAGTGAACTGTGAGCCCTGACAAACTCTGGGTAAACTGTTATGTTGCTTTGAACCACATTCTTTCTCAACTATATACAAGAATCACGAAAGCATCCATCTTGCAGGACAGCTGAGATGATCAAATGGGTCATTGTGCATAAAATGCTTAAAACATTGTCCCTTAACAAGAGGCTCCCAACATAGCCAGCTACAGTCTGACTGTGGCTTTTCTCTTTGGCCCCTTTCTCTATGAATCTACTAAAGCAAGGGAAATGGTGAAATAGCATGAAACAGTGAAATGTGAAGAAAAGGGACTGTGGCCTTCACAGGCACTCATCCTACCTGGAAAGGGGTTCAAGCAGAAACACTAAGAAAAACCTGCCAGCCATCAGTCGCCATTATCCAGCCTTCCAGAGACAATGATCCCCAGGGACAGGTGACAGAGCTTCCATAAGGCAATGAAGCTGCCGCAGCTGCAGCCCAGGTCACTCTGTTCCAGGCAAGTAGGCTGCCAAGCTGAGGAAGGCCAGCTCCCTCCTAGCAGGACCCAGGCAAGGAGCGCTGGAAACGGTCCACAGCCAAGGCAGTATCACAGTTCCCCTTACAGCTGCCAGGGCTACGCCCGGGGCCTCAGAAAGCTGGGTTTCCAATGCCTGCTCAGCCTCTGATGACTCAGTGACAGGGAGCCCTGATCCTTGAACTCCTGGCACGGTCGCGGCATCTGAAGTTCCTGTGCCACATCAAACAGGGAGTAAATGCCCCAGGACTTCCCTCTCCTTCAGTACTGAAAAACTCCAGCCCTGCCACATGTTCTGAGGGTGTTCATCTGTAAATATGACCTGGATATGTGACTCAGGAGGGATGGGCTGCACGCCAACTCTAGGTTACTCTGCCAGGGATCAAGAGGCCTCACTCAGAAATGTTTCTATAAAAGACATGCAGTGGGGGCGGGGTGCAGCTCCGTGGGGGCGGGGTGCAGCTCCGTGGGGGCGGGATGCAGCTCAGGCCAAGTGTTGTGAGTGCATGAAACCCTAGAGTGAATCCCTAACATGGTGGGGTATGGCGCTTAGATTAGGACATGATCTCTGAGGTCCCTTCCAACCCACAATACCCCAAGGCTCTCCTTTGAAGATGTGTTAGCCCCAGGTCCCCACCACTACCACCTCTGTCCCCCTTCCACGGTAACCCTGGATGCTCCTTCTCAATGGTGCCCAGCTCCTTTGGTGCACGCTGGGTCTCTGGGGCATGCACCTGTCCCAGGTCATCTCTACCAACGCTGAAGTGCTGAGAAGGAAATTGTTCGGCACGCGCATGCGCATGGAACTAAGTGCACAACGGAAACTCTTCCAAACACCCACTTCAGACACTCATGCTTATCTCTAGCTGTGTTTATCTCCAGTGCCTCGGACTCTGGGGGAAAGTACAGCAGTTAAATCTTTCAAAAGATAAACGTTGCTGAGTACACACTTTTACTCCCAGTAACTGGGAGGCAGAGGCAGGAGGATCTCTGAGAGTTAGAGGGTAGCCTGGTCTATAAGCCAGCCAGGGCTACATAGTGAGACCCTGTCTCAAAAAGAAAAGACAAATGTTTAAGTTTCTGTTGTGGAAAATGTAAACAATATTTTTGTATCCATCCAAAGTGACACAAACAGCTTTGCTATCGTTTGGCTTATTTTTTTAAGAGACATGTATGAGTCAAATTATACTCTAAAGTCGTCAAAATAGCCCTAGCTTATTTACAAGCTTGATCTTTAGCCTGGCAATCACACAGCTGATGCACCCCCACGCTCACAGTGACAATAAGAAGCTAAATAAACGGATGGCAGCAGCAAAATTCTAGCCACTCTTGACACCCAACGCAGAGCAAACACACAATGGCAAGGAAACATTCTGCAAGTTGGTATTTGCTGCCCTCTGGTGATCAGTCCTGGGAAGTTTCCATACAGAGACCTGGAAAGTGCATCCTTCACACAGACGTGTGCCCCTCGACCCCTATCATCTAGGCTAAAGCCATCCATCATCCCACCAGACTTCTCATCAACATAACAGGTCCTGGTCCTCTGTTCTCCAGGTGTGTGTGTGTGTGTGTGTGTGTGTGTGTGTGTGTGTGTGTGTGTGTGTGTGTGTGTTCAAGAAAGAATAACTCAGCCCAAGCCCTAACTAAGCACTGAGACCATGCTTCCTTTAGAAGGACAGCTAATGAGAGAAGAGAGAAGAGGTGCGGATTCCAACTCTCCAACACTGCTCTCTGTGTCGTGTGCTAAAACAGTTACCTCCATGCAGAATCAATCCAAAAGAAGAAGCTGGCTATTTACATCCTCACCCCTGTCTGCTCACACCCTCCACACTCACGGTGTTGTCCTCGGTTCCCTTCCTTGCTGGGAAAGGCTTCCCAGCTACCCCAAGTAGGCTTCAAAAGTCTTTTTGAAGCCTCCCTCCCCCACCCCACCCCCCACTCCAAGCATCTCGGTTTCTTTTTCCTCCTGTTCTTGTTGATCATTTAATTGGGCATGGCATTTTGGGCACCAAGTAGAGGATGGCTATCGTGGCAAACCTTTGAGAGAAATCCCAATGCGCCGAGGAATGTCATGGAAATGAGAGATAGTCATGAAAAGTCAGACATCTGGGCAAAGTTTAAAAGGACTGGGCATGCCCGGCCTTGAGCTAATGTCATTGTGAGCAGCCTGGATGACAGTTTCCTAATACATCAAGAAGGCACGCAGAAGGGTAGGATCCATTTTCCATTCATCAGCGACAGCAGAAGGCACGGAAGCATCTTAGGTTTCAGCCGAGGAAACACCCGTCACATGTCTGAGCGGCAGGGGAAGAGAAGCTGCCAAGGGGTGGCTCTGAGTCACTTACTGTGCAACACAGCCACTGGAAACGCCATTCGGTGAGCGACACAGCAACGTGCACAAGGTCTGACCCCATCTAGGCTCTGGGAAGCGCCACCCCCCATGGCCTAGGTACTACAGTCGGGGTCTCGGATGCTGCCCTCCAAACCCATGTGTTGACAGTTTGGTATCTAGCCTGTGGCACTAATGGGAAACTGTGGAGCCTTTAGAACCCAGGGCTTGATAGAAGGACGTAATATCATTAGGGCTGTGCCCTTGAAGAAGGCACCATGAGCTCAGCCCCAGGAACAGTTAATCCTGACTGCCGACTTGATGAGATTTAGAATCACCATGAAAACAACTCTCTGGGCATGTCTGTAGGGATCATCTACGTTAACGAAGGTGGGACCATGTACTCTGTATATGAACACTAGTCCATGGGTTGGGGTCCTGGACTGAATAAAAAGGAGAAAGGGAACTGAGCTTCTTGACTCTGCTTCTTGACTGCAGACACAAGATGGCCAGCTATCTCAATTTCCTGCAGCCATGATGTCCCCATCATGTTAGACCATATATGCTTGAAGTGCAGAGCCAAAGGAGCCCTTCCTCCATTCACTCTGCTTCTCATCAGCTACTCTGTCCCAGCAGGAGACAAGTAACTGGTATAGCCCCTTTCTGTCTCTTTGCTTCCCAGATGCCACGACAGCATTCTTGTCTATGCACTCAACCCACAATGCCCGGAAGCAGTGGGATGCCTGACTGTGGCCTGAAACTCCATACCCTTTTTCTTTTTCAGAGTTAATTGTCTCAGAACCCTACACACAGTAGCAGAAAGTCGACTGGCACACTGGGTAATCCCAGTGGCTGAAGAGATCTAGTTGAAGAGACTACCGGAAGATTCTAGTTCTGTTGTTTATTCTAGACACCCAGGAACCTAGACATTTCAGGTTGCCCTCCACAGAAGCATGTTTTGGGGAAAGACCATTTATTCCTTTGCCACAGCCCACTTCTGTCTTGCTGGTAGCAGCAGCAGCAGCAGCAGCAGTAGTGACAATAACCACGTTATCGACAGTTCTCTGAACCACAGAATTGCTGTTCTAGGCCATGAGCTGGGCACACTTGGTCCTTCGCTCACCATCCTCATCATCAGTCTCATTTTATTGGTGAGAAAATTGAGCTTCAGAGAGGATGAAAGACTCCCCTACAGCCCACTTCTGGACACACATGAGATATGACTGGAGTCCAGGTCCCCTGAGTTCAGGGCCCACACTCACCATCGTATACCTACGCTGACAGAAACCAAGGATTCATTTCAGACCACTCACAAAGAACTGATCTAAACATGGCTCTTGAGATGTGCAGGAGAATCAATGCTAGCCCCGTGATAATGTTCAGGAGAAGAGAAAATGAAGACACACACACACACACACGCACACACACATCACCCATTGGTCTCCTCTGCTGGAACTGCCACCCCACACTGTACAGATCTGGTGAGATTTACAACCAGGTCTCAGGGCTGTAGAGACAGCACAACAGTTAAGGGCACTTACTGCTCTTGCAACAGACCCAAGTTCAGTCACCAGCACCCATGTGATGTCTCACACACATCTGTAACGGGTTCCAAGAGTTCTAAAGCCCACATCTGGCTGCAGCCAGCACCAGGCATGCACATGGCGCATGTACAAGACTTGCAGCAGTGTGGATGTCCTCATGCTGTCTCCCACATGTATCTGTCCAGGGTTCAGTGTTGTTGAATATTTGTACACTGTGTGAAGAGGTACTGCTGTGATTGATTTAATAAAGAGCTGAATGGCCAAAAGCTAGGCAGGAGAGAAAGTGGGATTTCCAGGGAGAGAGAGGAAGAGGAAGAAGAATCTAGGTGACCAGATTACACCAGAGAGGCCAGTGAGACTCAGAAGGAACGCGTCAGACACACAGAATGGGACAGAGGTAAAAGTCACATGGTAGAATGTAGATTAATAAAAATATTTAAGTTATAAGAGCTAGTTGAAAACAAGTCTAAACTAAAAGTCAAGCTTTAATAGTTAATAATAAGTCTCTGGGTCATTATTGTGAGCTGGCAGCCCAAAGAAAAATTTGACTACAGTGCAGGGTTTCCCAGAGGCCTCTGGGGCTATTAGCCAACCAGCATATTATTATGCACCCAGAAATCCTGCCAGAAGATCGCTGAGTAGTGGTTGTTGGAAGACTTCCATAAAAAGGAGAGATAGTGTACAGACCCTCCCCTTCTACCCCAATCAACCCTGAATCGGCTTTCCATTCCTGCTCGTCCATTTTCTTAGCACCTGAATGCTGTCCGGCCAGGGCTTCATCACAAAGTTCTCTGAGGTCTCCCATATCAGATGGTGCTGATAAGGGACTGGCCAAGAGACTGGTGGCACGAGACTTCAAAACAGCCGCCTAGTCTTGCATAAGAACCACCACAGAACAAGCTTGAGCACAGGGTGTCAGATCATGGCCTCAGTCCTGAGCATTCAGGTTCACAGTGTGACAGCTGTGTCCACCCACAAAAGGAGCACCATTCAGAGCAGCTGGGGGCAGGTCAGGGTGCCTGCAGGGACCCTGCAGACATAAGAGTGGATTTTATGCTGTTCAGTCATCCACAGGCCAGTGTCAAGCCTGAAGTCAGATGAATGAAATTTCTTCCTTCATGGTGGAAAAACTGGATTCAAGCCACAGATACACACTACCGGGGAGTCTGCATTTAACTTCCAGCTTCGCCAAACTCAGTGGAGCTTAAAGCAGAATTTCCCTCATGCAGAGACTAAGAAAGCCCAAAGAACAAAACACAATGAAGCACAAGGAAGAGATAAAGAGACTTCCAGAGCTTTCCTCTCTCTAGGCTCTACCCAGAGCTTTCCTCTCTCTAGGCTCTACCCAGAGCTTTCCTCTCTCTAGGCGCTACCCAAAGCAATGCACAGGAGGGAAGGGGATGGGGAAACCCAGATGGCCTCAAAAATCTGGCCTTGTGGACTCTAACCTGTGATGGTAATTGTCACACCCAAATAGCATGTGTAGAGCAACATGCACCAAGGAACTAAGCAAAGAAATGATGACCTTCCCACATGAGTTAATGCTTAATCGCTTTCTAGCAGACACACACGTCTTAAATAAGACCGTCTCTCTGGGTCATCTTTTGTGATTCTGCTGCTTCTCCAACTATGCCTAGCAACACACATCTGAGATACAGCTAGATGGAATATAGTTTCGAGGATGCAGAAATGTTCTGATTTCACGGTCAGTCTGCCCCCCTCAGCATATAATGAATATCTCTGGCCCACATAAGGCTTGAGAACCTTAGCATCTGATGCTGTTACTCATCCTGGAAACAATAAGCCGTGAACTTAATTAGAATCAGGGCCTGCTACCTTCATGCTGCCCATGGCTTTGAACGCCACTGCTAATCTTGAAGGGGTCAGCGTTGCCAGCATTGCGTTGAATCTTGCACTCTTGCTTTGAATGGGTGAATGGTACTGTCCATCCGGGGCCACAGAACCAAACCTGTGAGGATGTAGGGAAGCAGGATGGAAAAAGAAGATGGAGTTTAAGACAAAACAAAGTATGGCACCACTAGAAACAAAATCATGTGACTCCCGTGTAGACGCAGAAATGGGAATCCTGGGAGCTTCTCGAAGGAAATGCTGAGAAGGACTTGACTAGTTGGAGGTAGGGGCAGGTTCTCTACCACCGCCAGCCTGCAGTGCAGTAGCAGCTCCCAAAAAAGGAGAGGAGGAAGACCACCACCATCAACCAAAGCCAGTGCCCAAGTGAGCAAACACACACTGGCTTGCATCCTTAAAACAATTAACATCCCATAAAATCCACCTGTTTCAGCATTTGGATTTGGTGGGTTTTAGGATGTTCACAATCATTATTACTCCTCAACTCCAAAATTGTCATCAGTCGAAGAGAAACCCCACACCATTTACAGTCGCTCTCTATATTATCTGCCCTCCAGTCCCGGGCAAGCAACTTTCTTACATTTATGGATCATCATCCTACTCTTTGCATCATTGGGAACAAAATATGGACCGTGTTCTTGGGTCTGGCTTCTTTCACTTGGCACAAGGATTGCAAGGTTCACCTATGCTCCAGCTATATCAGCACTTTTTTTTTTTTTAGCACTTATTTTTTTATGAATTACTATTTCACTCAATTGTTGTTAGCATTTATCAGCTCACAGATGTTAGAATTGTTTCCACTTTGAGGATATTATGAGTAATTATTCTATGAACATTTGTGCTCAAGTTTAAGTGGGACAAATAGATGTACACATTTCAATGAGCATATGGACAATGTCTCTCTATATATATTATACATATATATGTATATATGTATGTATGTACACACACATACATACAGATATACATGTGTATCTGGAAATAAAACTGTTGGGTCATCTAACTTCAAACATTTTTTTAAATATATATATTATATATATATATATATATATATATATATATAGTGTGTGTGTGTGTGTGTGTGTGTGTGTGTGTTGCATGAGTTTAATGCACACCACTTGAGTACAGAAGCTCACTGAGGCCAGAAGATGAGATGAGATGCAATCAGCATCTGATTAACATTAGATCCTCTGGAACTGGATTTAGACAATCATGAGCCATTCTGTGGGTTCTGGGAACTGAATCGGGTTCCTCTGCAAGAGCACCAAACACTCTCAACTTCTGAGCCATCTCTCCAGTCCAAACAAAAAGCTTTTGAGGAATTGCTAAGTGACTTTCCAAATCTATGGAGACATGTCACAACACTGCCAGTGACATGTGATGGTTCTAATGTCTCCTCAACTTCACCAGCACTTGATATTGTCTGCATGTTTTACCGTAGCCATCGAAGGGGTGCAGGATGCTTTCTCACTGTGACTTCACAGCAGTCTCTCGATGATAGTGGGACTGGTGAGTTTTCTTAGAGAGCTGAATATCTTCTATGGGGAAATGTCTATTCGTATTTTGTTTATTTTTTTTTAACTGGTCATCTGTCTTGATTAACTGAGATAGCTTTTACATTCTAGATGCTAGGCCCTTCTGATGTATTTTACTTACAAGTCTTTCTTCAGCTCAAAAGACTATTTTCACTAAGTTTTTAAAAATTTTCACAAACTCTAATTGCTCTACTTTTCTGTGAGTTTTCTTTACCTGTACTTTTGGTGTCATGTTGAATAACTCACTCATGAGACCAACGTCACTAACTCTATGCCCCAGGGCTCTTCGAAGAACTGTGTGCATGTATGTTGGGTGATGTGAGATAAGATTTCAGCCTATTGTTTTTTTTAATATAGATAGCCACATGTCCTGGAACCACTTGTTGAAAAGACTATTGTTTCCTCTTCCTCTTTGTCTTAGTGCTCCAGAAGTCTAATCATTGTCAATAAACATGAGGATTTATTTGTGAACTATTCTATTCCATTGCCCGTAGACCCACCCTTATGCTAATGCCATACAATCTAGATTACCACAGCTTGGTCATAAGCTTTCAGATTCCAAGTATGAATCCTCCCACTTTGTTCTTTATAAAGATGTTTTTTTTTTAATTCTAGGTTAATTCTACTTGCATCTAAATGTTAAGGTGAATTTATTAATTTCTTCAAAAATGAAAATGACAGGTGAAAAAATGTTTTAGAGAGACTGTATTGAATCATTTATTTACATCTATTAACTGGTTCACTTTCTAATCAAATGTGGAACCAAGCCTCCAGAAGACCACTCCTTCAAAATCTCATGCAGCCAATGTTTTGTAGTATGAGGGACAACTTAAATGGTAATGAAATAATATTATAAATCAAATCCGACTCATCAAAGTGATGTATTATCTACAAACAACACAAGTCCACAATCATTCTTCTTTCTCACTGAATCTGACTTTCCGATCTCCAGTGCATTTGGTGAGCCCTTCCCATTGGCCAGTGGTTTTCTGTGGCTGGCTCTGATTAGTGTGATGGAATATGGGAGCTGCCAATTGTGACTTTCCTTCCCTCTTCCATCCTCCAGAGTAGGTGATGCTAACCAAGAGCCTAGGAAATGGACAGGCCCCTCCAGGGAAGGCGGCGGTGGGGGGGGGCTTAGACCCACTTTCACAAGCACTGGCGGCTGCTGGGATTTTTCAGGACATCTGTAAAGATGTCTTTGCTGTTTCTGTTCTATTTACCACCAGTTCACATGGGGTGGGAGACAAAGAGAATTTGGTCCATTCTACGTTGGTTTCCCGCGCAATTTTCTTTGACAGTTGTAGCTGACCACATTTACTTGTTGACAAGAACTTGTAAGTAGCAAAGATAAGTAAAGGAGAAAATCCACTGCAAGATAAACAGACAACTTATTTATACCCAGATTGCTGGCTCTACCCGTGATTTAGGTACAGCTGTGGCTCAGGATGTACAGAGTTCACAGGAAACACCGCTGAGGCACTGAGGTAGCTGGCGTGTCCTAGAATCTGCAAAAAGCGTCTTTAACCCTGACTGTCAACCAGAGAAAGAACCCTCCACCTCACTGTTTGATTCACCTTGACTGCCTGGTGGACGCCTGGGCATCTTCCCTCCAGCTGACAGTGGTTTTAACAACCTCCCCTGCTGAAAAGTATTGTGGTTTTTTTTTTTAATATAATATTTCTTATTTGTTCTTTGAGCATTTCATGCATGTACACAGTGTATTTTGATTATGATCAAAAGGTGGTCTCTTAACTTTTCACACCCACAGGGGAAGCAAGTAGCACACATCAGTTTATTCATAATTGCTAAAATAAAAAGAAGCTAAATGTCCAACAACAAGGGACTGGGTACATAATTCATTGACTATTTAGCATAGTATTATGGTACTTTTGATATGCAATGTTAGATGGAAATTACAAGTTTATCAAAGAACAGAATCTCAAAGCAGATCTTCTATGTTAAAATTCTAATGTAGGCCTTTTTTTTTAGACAGATTGTCACAGAGAAAAGTCTCCCGTAACAATCATTATGTCTGAGCAATGTTATGTTGGAGCATTTAAATTTTTCTCTATTTGCTTATTTACTTTTTCCAGTTAGTTGTGGAAACATCTGGGGGAAAACCCCTTGGTCCTGCAGTCTGTGAGACCCCGAAACTAGAGGCCTCATTTGAGAGGACAAGTAGATCCTCTACACAGACCCACCGTAAGGAGAAAACTACTCACTTATCCAGCAGGTTCTCTCTTGGGATCCGAACCTTGTCAAATATCAAAATTCCGTTATCCACACCATTCATTCCTGGGGGAACAGAGTAAAAATGTAGATGCAAGGGAAAGCTATGCAACATTCCAAAGATGGCCTCAGCTACTTCTGGGCCTAAAACATAAACCTTAAACATTTCCAGGAGTGCAGGTGCTCTTTTGTTAGGGGGCAAAGTGATGATACTTTCAGTTTGTTCTCTGGGCCCTGGCTCAGACACACCTGGCCCATCCCCAACCCCCACCCTGAAGAAGACCGGAAGATGGTGATGTGGTTTTCCTTGTTTGCAGCCCCACAGTGTGCTAGGGACTCAGGGTCGGGCTCTGAAAGGGCACATTTCCCTCCCCTGCAGCCAACATTGGTAAAAGGAAAAGTTCAGGGCCTGAGGAGACATCTCGGTGGTTCAGAGCACTTGATGCTCTTGCAGAAGACCCAGGTTCAGCTCTGAGAACCCACACGCTGGCTCACAACCACTAGCAATCCCAGTTCCAAGAGACTGGCGCTTCCTTCTGACCTCCCTGAGCAGCAAGCACACGGGCGGCTGTGTGTGGGCATGCCGGCAAAACACTCATCCACGCAAAATCAAATAAAAGTTTAGAGGGAGGGTCCAGGCAAGAGAAAGCATGGGACCCTGAAGATAGAAGTCAGCCTGTCCCAGCACAGCTCCTGCTTCCTCCCCGTCTGAGCTTCCTCCTCAGGCACAGGAGGAAAGTAAATGACAGAAGACATAGGAAAACCAAAGCAGTCCTTCCGCAGCTGCCAAGGTTTCCAACATGTGGCATGATGTCATAAGCCCTGGCCTGTCCCTCTGCTCTCAGCGACACTTGACACTCCAGGGACCTTCAGGGACCTTGTCTAGCAGCAGTGCTTGCCAAAGGGAAGAATTGAGGTCACTCCTCTACTGTCCCATGTGACTCCCTTATCTCTTCCTCTCTTTCTTCTCTCTTTTATCCTTAACTCCTGCATTCCTTTCTTTAGCTGGCTCCACCTTGGAAACCTGGTCTCACTGAGTACCATGGGATGAACTGTAGATTGTAGATCCCATTTGTGGATTGAAGTCCTAAGCCCTATGTCTGTAATGCAAACATGTTTGGAAACAGAGGCATTACAGAGTCGACCAGGTTAAAATAAGGTCATTAAGGTGGGCCCTGATACAAATGATAGGAGTCCTCCTAAGAAGGAGAAACCTGGAGACAGATGTGTGCCCAGGAAGGTGACATGCTCATGTGAAGACGGCATTCACAAGCTGAGGCAAGAGTCCTGGACCAGAACTTTCCATTGCCCCAGCAGAAGGAGTCAACCCTAGCAGATCTCTCATCTCAGGCCTGTTATAGATGTCCTGAGTCCGTCCTCAAGGCTCACCAAGGGTTGACTGGACACAAACATCAATCTGGAGGTGAACACTCACCAGAGAGCAGAAGCCTGCCCTAAGTCTAAGAAGAGAGAAGTTGAAACACCCTTTGGGGACAAAGCATCTTTGTCACTAAGAAACTGAGAAGCAAGGAGATAACAGCATCAATGCATGGTCCCCTGGCAGTTTGGTCCACCGCCATGGTTTCCTCATGATGAAAGTGGTTAGATTCTCCTTGGCTGTCATGGGGGCTGGAGGACCCACAAGAGGCACAAATAAAGACAGAGGAGGGCCACCTGAGGACTCACCTTCTTTATGCATCATATCAATGGCTGTCACTCCTGGATACAAGTTTCCATTTTCATCCCTGATAGGAACGATGAAACAGTGGGGCCCTAAGGAAGGCAGAGAGACAGGCCCTTATTAGGTCTCCCTCTTGACTGTTTTTGAGACAAAGTCTAGATATGTAATCCTAGATGGCCTAGAACTCATCATATAGGCCAAGGTGGCCTCTAATTAAAGTTAATCCTCCTGCCTCCACCTTCCAACTGGTGGAATTATAGGAGTAAGTTACCATACCTGGCCTTAGACTCCCCCTTGTAAAGAATAAACCTTCAAGCTGGGTATGGTGGCGTGTGTCTTTAATCCCAACATTTGGGAAGCAGAGGCAGGTAGATCTCTGTAAATTTAAGGCCAGCCTGGTCTAATAGCGAGTTCTAGGATAGCCAAGGCTACCTAGTGAAACCCTGTCTCAAAAAATAAAAATAAAAGAATACAACTTCATGTCTTCTCTGGAGCAATGTGACATTATTTTACTCTCTGAATCCACTGATTTCTAGGCACTGCACCCAACAGTGACTAGTGTCAACAAGTTTGATCATCACTTTTACGTAGAAGGTTAAGTTAGCAGTGCATGTTTTTACAAGACAAAGCTGGCCCTGGGAAGCATGTTTTCCGTGTAAAGAACTGATGTGAAAACAGCAATAGCAGAGAGAAAATTCTTCCAGTCTCTCATGTTGGTAACAAACCTTGAGACCGTCCCTCAATGATGAGTTGGGCGAAGACGGCAGCATAGTTCCCATACATGGCGTTGCCAATGTACATCTTCTGGGCATCTTCATGCGGTGTGTCAATCACGAACTCCTGCACAGAAGAGGAAGGCACAGAGTATTTGCCTCCATGTGGCTCATTTCAACCCCTAGCTCAACACAATGGATACCGTAAGACAGATCTGCCATGTAAAGAAGACTCAGAGGCTCCCAGAAAGCCATTGTCTTAACTTTGTGTTGCTCTGTCCCTCTGTGAATGGCCTTTGCCTCCATCTTTGCTTTGAAGGTTGACTGGAAATGAAAGTAGGCTTTCCTTTTTGGTGCATAATTCAATCAGAAAAATAAATGGGCCAATTTTCATTCATTCATTCATTCATTCATTCCTCATCTCTGTCTTTGACAGTGACAGGCTGATGTGTGCCCTCTTCTTCGTCTGCCAGGTTTCAGTGTATTAACTGTTCCTTCAATTATCAATTCCTGTCATCCAACTACCTCATACTGAGGATTCTGCTTTTAAAGAACCCAACACCAAAACCGCTACAAGAGCTAGATGTGATGGCACAGGCCCCAACCTCAGCTTAGGAGGCTGAGGCAAGAAGAATATACTTTCAAGGACTGCCTGGACCTCACAGTGAGTTTAAGGGCAGCCTAGGCAAACTAGCAAAGCCTTTTCTCAAAATAAAAATAAAGGGATAGGGCTATAGCTCAGTGGTTGAATACTTAATTCCCATCTCTCTCTTACACACACACACACACACACACACACACACACACACACACAGAGTCACCTAGCTCTCCACACACCCCTCACCCTCAAACACCTCACCTATGAGGTGCCCATGAAAAGAGGGAACAGCCCAACGATCCAGGGCCCCGGGATGGCTTGTTTCTGAGTACACAAATGTATGTTTCATTTTGTCTTCCCCTTCTGGGTAAACTCTGAGTTCTCATGTCTTCCACTATTGCACGGGCCTGGCCAGTCTGCAGCCATGATAAGAACTTTGTTTAAATGACAACCAACTCATCTAAAGGTCAAAGCCATGTGCTTGGCTGCAAGCAAAACAGGTACCTGTGAGCTATTCCTATCATTGCTTAGCATATCACCCCAAAATCATTTTAATTTTGATTTTTTTTAAAGGAAAGGAAAACACCTATCAAAGCCTTTGGCTGGTTGTCTCAGAACCTGTTGCAAACATCTTACTATTCAGTGAATACAATAAAGCCCCCAAGGTCCCATACTAGAGTCATGTGCCCCCCAAGCCCTTGGAACAGAAACACCTGTAAAGGAACCTCGGTCTTCTGAGAAAATATTAGAATGCCTCATGCAGTTTGTCTCAGTAAGAGCCAAGGATTCCAGCTCCAAAGACCCTGAAACTAACCCTGGCCTGAAGAAACAGTGACAGCAGGCAGAGTTTGTTTCCAGTCTCCGCTCAGACCCAGGCTTCTCTTTCCTACTGTCTGGAAACCAATACCAGTGGAAATAATTGCCATCGAGGCTGGGATCTCCCCAGTCTTACTCACCACATGGGTTACCCTTAAACCTCTCACCAAGCAGGTACTGACCATTCTGCTAGCACTGAAGTACAGGGTACCTATGGACAGGTCAGGGGCCCAGAGGAAATGGCAGAAAGCTGAACTGGCCATTTAATTGGAGTTGACAATGTAGAAGACATGATTCAGCTAAACCAACATGCTCTTGATCACACAAGGATTATCTCAGATTTCAGATTATAAAGTGTGTAGACTGTGCTTTCCCATCGGGCCAAGAAATACAGTCTCGAGGCCTAAGACAACAATCTCTGACATCAGTTTGTACAGGAAAACCTTTAACATGTGCAAGGGCTTTTCAGAAAAACACATGGACGAGTTGAGAAGTCTCTTGAGATTGCCCTTGGCTTATCTGGCCAGCCAGGGCTTCTGAAAGAGGGGGTAACTCAAGGCTGCATGCGATGGGCAAGAATGAGAAACAACCTGTGTGCATGGGTCAGGAGGCAGAGAAGAGCCCTGGAAACACAGGGCTGCCAGGGGAGAAAGTGGGAGGCCACCAGTCCTGTACTCATCGAATACACCCCGGGGGAAGAGGTTTGTCACTGCTGGCAAGAGGCTTGACATGGAAAGTTTGTATCAGCCAAGAGGCTGGAGTTGAAACTGTAATCTAAACAACTCCCAGCATGTGTGCTGCTTACAATTATGATTACTTGTGGAAGACCAACAAAATGGTCAAAGTTGCAAACACTAAGATGTAAAGAAATAAAATAAAATCAGGAGAAAGGTAGAGGGCGAGAGAGATGGCTCAGTGGTGACGAGCATGCACCGCTCTTACAACAGAGCTGACTTTGGGTCTCCGCACCCCTCCCTGTCAGGTAGCTCTCAACTGCTGGTAACTCCAGCTCCAGGAGAACCCACATCCCTGGGCTTTGAGGATCCCTGCACTCACATTGTACATGTACCCCCCCCACACACACACACACACGTACATATGTAAAATAAAAAGTAAGCCTTCTCAAGTAAAAAAGGAGCCAGTGAGATGACTCAGCCATTAAAGGCATTTGTCTCAAAGCCCAATGACCTGAATTTAATTCCTGGAACCCATATGCAAAGTGTTCTCTGACCTCCACATGAGTGCTGTGGTACATGCATGTGTGCAATAAAAACACACAAACAAATAAATAAAATGTAAAATAATAAATTTAAAAAGCTTTGGCCGTAACCTCATTTATTTTGGCTGGTTAGCACAGAGTATGACAATAAAAGGCTTATCTCATAGCTAACCATACCACTAGCTAATCCATTCCCCTACAAATGAAAACAGAAGAACCAAAAAACAAACCATCAAAAAAGGAAGGGAGGGAAAGAGGGCTCATTTGATATGCTATATGACTTTCAAGGGGAAATGAAGGAGAAACAGGAATCCAAGGGAGAAAACTCCCCTGTGTTAGTGCCCCCACACACACACGCACACCACCATCCTGCTTCCCTCCCGGCCTAACTTTATGACTGACTTGTTCCCTCTCCCACCCACTGGAGAGACAGAGCTCGCCATTCTCCTCATCTGCAACTCCCCTGTCAGAAAGAGGCAGCTGTGGAGGCCCACCAGGTGACAAAATCATTTACACTGTTTGGGGAAAATGGGACCAATGCAAGCAATTATTTTTTGTTGAAAAAAATGGTAAGAAGAAACAAGTAAGAATTGTGGGTGGTTTTTCCTTCACAGTAATGACTGCAAGGTCACCTCAATGTCACTGTTTGGGAAAAGAATTAAAGAAAAAAAAAAAGAGGCCAGCCAAAACCCACAGGATATCAGGTCAATAAAGCATCACTTGGCTGGGAAGCCACACTCTTAAAGCAGTTCTATTTTAACTTAAGAATCCTCATTAACTCTATCACTAGAGTCAGGTTTCTAACCTCTGTGAGTCTCAGTTTCTTCGTCTGTAAAATAGGGACAAAAATGTTTCATTGGCTGGTTATCTCAGTGTTTAGCTAAGTGCCTCCCACCACTTGAATTCTCAACTAACAGAAACTGCTTAACCTATTTAAAGGGAGCATTCATACCATAGAGAAGAAGCTGGAATGGCATGGCAGGGCACAACCCTTGCTCACCATATGACCAGGGACATCATTGACTGCTGTAGAGAAAGAACATCAGGGTAGGGGAAAACCAGCCTCTAAGACATCTGTCACCTGAATATGACATTCTAAACACTGCCACTCATCTGATGAGGATTCACCAGCCAAATAAACAAACCTTACTTTCAAAAGTCCTGATTCAGAAAGGCAAACTCGCAGGAAGTGGAAGACTAGAACTGGGCACAGACACTAGTCGGACGCCCCTCCCCACCCCGCTCACAGACATGGCTGCACACATCAGAATTCAGTCGCTCCTTCGTAGTCCTTAGGCATACCCAGTACCAAATAAGAAACCACACAAGAGGGTAAGATAAATCAGCAGTGGTCTTCTTTATCCGGCAAGGGCAGTGGGGGGCGGGGGTGGGAGAGTCCAGTAGTGGAGAGCTACAAAGGAGAGCTTCCACCTTGCTCTGGCTGTGGTCCATTAAGGAGCAAGACACCAGATGAGAAGGTCTTGACCAACATGTTTATTTCATGAACAAGAACGGAAAAGACAGGGCTCAGTGGGTAGAAGCACTTGCCACCAAGCCTGAAGACCTAAGTTCAATCCCACGTGGTGGAAGGAGAGAACTGAATCCGAAAAGTTGTCCTCTGAGCTCCACATACATGCTGTGGCACACACACACACACACACACACACACACACACACACACACACACACACACACAATTTTAAAGGGAAGGGAAAGGAAGAATATCAAAGAAAAGAGAAACAAAAGAACAAAATGAATAAAAATGAGAAAAAGTGACGGTGGTGCCTCCAGGTTGTCAAGGAAACCCCATGCGAGTCATGGTTAAGATCACCGCCCAGGGGCTGGGAGAGGACTCAGTGGGAAGGACACTTGCTGCTCAAGCCCAAAGACCTGAGTTTAAATGCCCAGGACCCAGGGGAAAGGCCAGGTGCGGCGCTACATGGCTGTGACCCCGTGCTGTGCTGGGCAGAAACAGCAGCATCACTAGGGTGTGCTGGCTGCTAGCCTAGCTCCATCCACATTCAGTGGGGGACCCTGTCTCCAGGGAATACGGTAGAGAGTGGCAGAGCAGGGCACTCTACCCCTTCTTCTGGCCTCCATATGCTTAGGCATGGGTGCACGTGTGTGCACATATATCACACATACATGCACACCATATCTTAGTTAGGGTTTCTGTTGTTGTGAAGAGAAACCATGACCATGGCATCTCTTATAAAGGAAAACATTTAATTGGGGCTGGTTTATAGTTCAGAGGTTCAGTCCATTAGCATCACGGTGGGGCATGGAGGCACACAGGCAGACACGGTGCTGAAGAAGGAGCTGAGAGTTCTACATCTTGATCCAAAGGCAACAGGAAGTGAACTGAGACACTGGACGTAGCTTGAGCATAGGAGACCTCAAAGCCAGCCCTCACAGTGATGCACTTCCTCCATCAAGGCCACACCTACTTCAACGAGACCACACCTCCTAATAGTACCACTCCCTAAGAGCTTGTAAGGGCCAATTACATTCAAACTACCACACAAACACACACAAGAACATTGCATAATACAATTAATTGGCCCCTTTTCCACATGAATCCTACATCACTGGAGTCAACCAACTATGTACTGGGATACATTTTAATTACATCTATACTGACTACCTACAAACATTGTTTTCTTATCATCATTCCCTAAATGATATCACCTAACAGGTACATAGCATCAGCATTATATTAGGTATTAGAAGTCATCAAAAATGATGTAAAGTATACAGGAGAACATGGCAGGTCCTACACAAATACCATGCTACTTATATGAGGAAATTGAGCGTCTGTGTATTTTAGACTTATCAGAGGTTCCTAGAAGCCGTGAGACCCCATGAATATTGAGGGACAACTGTGACAGCATAGAGGACTTAGCTCCTGATCAGGAAACCTCAGCTCTGGATGGGCTGCAGTGTGCAGAACCAGCCAAGACCTCTCCTCCCTGCTTCATAGACTACTGTTGGAAAGAGCAACAATGTGGCTAGTGCTGATCCCAAAACGGTTCAAGGGAATCACTAAAGAGTGCATGCACAGAGCCATGTCCGTTGGTGGCAGGAAGCATGTGAGTGTAGGCTGGCATTGTTCTCAAAGGCTGAGCTCATGTCCATCTCTAAAACAATCAGATGCTGTTCTGAGCCCCGGCTTCTCAACCAGAGCGCATGCCGAGGGTGTGAAGCCCAGCTCAGGAAGATGGGAAGGTCTGTACAGGTCCCCTGTTGCAGTGAAGCATGAAACAGGAAACAGATTCTTCACCTGCTTGTCAAGGTCAAAGGTGGCCTCGGTCTGGATCCCTCTCACGTTGCTCCCGTGGCCCTTCTCTGTCATTGCGAACATCCCAGTATACCTCTGCTCCTGAGGTTCAGGGGATATTAAAAGAAAGTTAGCTGGTCAGATGAGCTCTAACTGAAGAGCTCAGGCCATTAACAATAGAAGAGGAGAAGAAAGCTGGAGACGACCATAAAAAAATTATTTTGTTGACATCTATTATGGGTTCAGGAACATGACAGGTGAGGCTGGAAACATGACTGGCTCAGTGGTTTAGACACTTGCTGCTTTTGCAGAGGACCTGGGTTCAGTGCCCAGCACTTATATAACAGCTCACAACCATCTGCAGCTCTGCTTCCAGAGGATCCGACATCCTCTTCTGGCCTCGGAAGGCACCAGACACTCATGTGGTATACAAACATACATTCGGGCAAAATATCCATAGACATAAATTTTTATTAATCTTAAAAAAATGACAGATGTAGAATAATATTTAAAAAGATAATCTTGAAACTCTAGAACAAATTTTTTTCAGATTCTAATTCTGTTTTTTTTTTAATCAAACACACACTCACACAAAAGTACTATGTTTTTTTTTTAATATCCATGGAAAAAGCTATCTACTAATGTTGGAGGATATTATTTTAAAGTGTGTTACTTTTGTTTATGTTGGATTTCTTTAACTCTGTGACGCTGTGTTACAGTGACTGTCTAAAATGCCTGATGGTCTAATAAAGAACTGAACAGCCAATAGCAAGGCAGAAAAAAGGATAGGCAGAGCTGGCAGGCAGAGAGAATACATAGAAGAAGAAATCTGGGAAGAGAGAAGAAATAGGAGTCAGTGAAGGAGGGGAACATCAGGGGTCAGCCACCCAGCTACACAGCAAGCCACGGAGTAAGAGTAAGATTTATACAAGTAAGAGAACAGGAAAAGCCCAGAAGCAAAGGGGACATGGGATAATTTAAAGTTAAGGAAAGCTGGCAAGAACCAAGCCAAGCTAAAGCTGGGCATTTATAATTAAGAATAAGCCTCCATGTGTAATTTATCTGGGAACTGGGTGGCAGGCCCCCCCAAAAGATCAAAAAACAACCAACAACATACTAAGGCAAGCATCATACCTTGAGTTGCTGAAACCACTTGGTAACATGTTCAGGACTTCCAAGATTGTTGATGGCACCGCCAAATAACAAGTAAATGATTCCACACTAGAAACAAGGAAAGTACAAACAATGACTAGCCACAATCAACAGCTTAGCAAAAACTAGACCCACTGGCCAAATCCATTCAAGGGGTATCTCTAGGGATCCTTCATGCTACACAGGTCTTCACCTGCCCTTTTATAAGCCCTGATGAAGTGTTGCTGACAGGAAAAGAGGGGTAGGGGAGGGGAGGAGGAAGCAGAGATTTAAGAAAGGGGAAAAGGAGAAGTGTTTTAGTTTGGTCTCTGCTGCTATGATAGGCATAATGATCAAAAGCAACTTTGGAGTGAAGGGTTTCTTTCAGCTTCCAGGTTACAGCCATCACTGAGAGAAGCCAAGGCAGGAACCTGGAGGCAGGAACTGAAGCAGAGACCACTGGGGAATGTTGCTGACCGGCTTGATCTCCATGGCTTTCTCATCTTGCTCTTATACACCTCAGTGCCACCTTCCCAGGTGACACCACCCACAAGGGGCTGGCTTTCCCACATCAAACATTCACCAAGGCATGCCACCTAAGCCAATCTGATAGAGAGGCAATTCTTCAGTCGAGGCCCCCTCTTCCCAGGTGACTCTAGTTTACGTCATCGGGTTGACAAAAAACGCAAAGCAGAAGAGGAGACATCTAGAACAAAGCCACATGGAAGGAGCAGGACAACCGGCCGCAAAGACAAAAGGGCGGAAGTGTGTGGAGATGTGCTGGTGTTGAGCTCAGCATCCGTTCCCTCTCCGAGCCACACACTCTGGATTTCCCCTGAGGACCAGCCTTCCCTAGAATGGGTCTGCAGGGCTTTCAGGTGGCTTTAAGAATGAGTGTGTCCTACATATAGCTGGGCTGCATCATCCCCACAGCCCTGAGGATGTGGCTTCAGGAACAGACCAAGGATCTCAATGGGACCATTCCCAGTGGCTACCAAGATACAATGGAATCCAGAGAGACAGAGACCTCAGGCAACTTACTGACATCGCCCACAACCTACTGAAAGAAGCCAACACACAACCACGGGGTCAAAGGAAGAGGATGGCCAAGAGATTCGAGCACTCAGGTCTCCCTCACCTGTGAAATTCATTAATTCTAGCAATTAAGCCTATTTTTCTCAATCAAGTTTAAACTGGACCTGTTGGTGGGGGAGGCAGTGGTGGGGAGTCATTGGTAACTGAATGAGTCACCTGTACCCACACATTTGGAAAATGAAATCAATCCAAAACGATATAATTTTTCTCTGTGTCTAGTTTAAGGACAATATTTTACTCCAACTAAAACAAGTTGAATTTTCCACTCCTAAATCTCTTTGTCTGATGGCGAAGGTATATGTTATCATATATTTCTTTTCTAGGTTTTTTTTAACTTTTCCTCCCCTGAAGAATGGGAAAAACTGGAATTTTTGTACGCATACTTGAAAAGCTTCCTGCACTAGCTACATTAGGAAGCAGTTAGGCCTGAGTGACCCACATCTTCGAAGGAAAGTGGCCGGCTCATAGACAACATCTATGTCACTTTCACTCACTCAGTCAGGAAATGTGTGGGGACTTCCCCTCACAAAACCACAGTCTCCAAATGGCAGACAACATGACCAAGGCGGACCAAGTGCAGGAAGAGTCCAGGGGGATTCCTGAGCAGATGACCTCTGACCTGACATGTCTGCCGCAGAGCTCCTAGAGGTCCACAGACAGTTTTCCAGCCAGAACACCGAGTCAGGCAGGCAGGTAGCGGTGATGGTGGAATATGTTGGTCAGCGAAGAAACAAGGGGAGAGATTCAGTATAAATTCTGGAAACAAGTTACGAGTTGGATTTGGGAAGGGAAGAGGGATTCTGGAAGATGCCTGGCCTTTGGCTGAGTAACTATGTGCATGAAAGCCCATTAGCTGTCATTCTGGAGCTTGCAAGAGTTGGCATGAACCAGGAAGGGGATGCTCAAATGAAGATACCGGGACAGAGATGCTGCAGCTGACAAAAGATGGACATCTATCCAAACTCTCCTCCCAGAAGACACTGCATTCACTGCTGTAAAACCATCCGTGTCCTGTCCCTGGTACACCTCAGGAGACAGAACACCAGGAAGCCCATTTGTGTTGAGACAAACTGAGGAGAGCAGTTGAGACACCTTACGAAAACCCTAACTGCAAACGTGTACTCAACGTGTACTGTTTTGGGTGCGTCTCTCTCCTTTCTCCACAATCTATAGAGGGAAAAGAATGGTTGCAACATCAGGAGTCTGAAGCAATAACCACAGCATGCCCAGAAAGGGCTGGCAGCAGCCCCCACAGCTGCCCCTGGGGTTGCCTAGAGGCTGGCATCTGAAGTCAGGACAGTATCAAGGGACAAATGATGAGCCTCGGCAGAGCCTCGTCTTACACCTGGGGATGAGAAGGAGATTCTGGTCACCAGAGAAGATGACCTCACCTCCATTTACCAATGAAGCCACCATCTGGGAGATAACCAAGGAGGGCTCCTGGGGTGGACCGTGAGAGAGCTTAGTCAGCAAAGTGCCTGCCTTGTCACCACAGAGACCCAAGTTTGATCTCCAGAACCTCCATAAAAAACATCCAGGTGCCATGACATGCTTTTGGAGTCTCAGTCAGTGATGGGAAAGCAGACAGGAGGATCTCCAGGGCCCACTGGCCAGTCAACCTAGCCTGCTCAGGGAGTTCCAGGACAGCAAAAGGCCCTGTCTCAATTTTTTTTGAAGAAGAAGAAGAGTGTCCAGGAGATAGCAAGATGGTTCAGGGGTTACTGTTGCCAAGCCTGATGACCTGAGTTCAGTCCCCAGAATCCACATGATAGAAAGAGAGAAGTGACTCCAACAAATTGTCCTCTGACCTCCACAGGCACGCCATGATGCGTTCATATTCTCTCTGTCCCTGTCTGTCTGTCTGTCTGTTTCTCTCTCTCTCTCTTGATTTCCCTCTCCCTTTTGTCTTTCTCCTCCCCAATCCCTCTTCTCTTTCTTTCAATACATAAACAATCTAATTATAAAAAATATGGCCGAGGAATGACACCATAGTTGTTTTCTGGCTTCCGTATGTGAGTACGCATGTGCGAGTACACACACACACACACACACACACACACACACACGCACGCACGCACGCACGCACGCACGCACGCGCGCGCGCGCGCACACACACACACACACCCTAGTCACACCTCAGAAGGTTATAGCAAGAGGAGCAGTACTTGGGGATGCGTTTTCCCTTCCCACGTTCTGTCTTGCTCTTTGTCTCCTGCTCTGTGGTGATGCCAGTTATCCGCTACACACTCTTGCCACCACGGCATCACCTGTTTCACCAGGCCCTCTGAGCCATAAGGAGCTGAAACCGTGAACCAAAATAAACCATTCCTCCTTGGGTTGTTTCCAGCAGGCACTTGGGTCACTGTAATGCAAAAGTAGCTAATACCTTCGAACTTCCACATAGGCTGATGAGAAAGCAGTAATGCTCTCCATGATGTGATACACTTAAGTAAAAAATAAACAAACTAATAAAAGTTTAAAGGGTTTAATTTTCAAAACCCGATATTTAAGATAATGAAGGCAATGACTTGTGACAATATAGATCGATCTCAGCAGTGATATATAAGTGAAGAAAGTAAGTCACAGACATTTATGGGTACTGTCTTTATGAAATAAAGACAGATGAAGCCCGGGTAGTATTGATGCTCACCTTTAATCCCAGCACTCGGGAGGCTGAGGCAGGCGGATCTGAGTTCGAGGCCAGCCTGGTCTACAGAGTGAGTTCCAAGACAGCCAGGCTACACAGAGAAACTCTGTCTGAGAGGAAGGAAGAAAGAAAGAAAGAAAGAAAGAGAGAGAGAGAGAGAGAGGGAGGGAGGGAGGGAGGGAGGGAGGGAGGAAGGAAGGAAGGAAGGAAGGAAGGAAGGAAGGAAGGAAGGAAAAGGGAGGGAAGGAAGGGAGAAAAGAAAAGAATTAAAGAAATTAAGACAAACAAGTATAATCAATTAATACATGATATGTGTATTAATGAAAACAGTATGAAAAACCAAGCAATAAAAGAGACATGCACTAGTGATTCCAGTACTTGGGAGACAGAGGCAGGGGTTCAAGGCCAGCCTAGGCCATAGGAAAACTATCTCAAAAGCAAACAAACAATAAAAAGCAAAGACAAGAATGAATGACGGTAGTGAAAGAGCAGGAAGATAGGTGGTGATGTGGGAGTGGATGATGACTGACAGTGAAAGAGCTGGAAGATGGGTGGTGATGTGGGAGTGGGTGATGACTGACAGTGAAAGAGCAGGAAGATGGGTGGTGATGTGGGAGTGGGTGATGACTGACAGTGAAAGAGCAGGAAGATGGGTGGTGATGTGGGAGTGGGTGATGACTGACAGTGAAAGAGCTGGAAGATGGATGGTGATGTGGGAGTGGGTGATGATTGACAGTGAAAGAGCTGGAAGATGGGTGGTGATGTGGGAGTGGGTGGTGATTGACAGTGAAAGAGCAGGAAGATGGGTCCTGATGTGGGAATGGGTGGTGATTGACAGTGAAAGAGCAGGAAGATGGGTCCTGATGTGGGAATGGGTGGTGATTGACAGTGAAAGAGCAGGAAGATGGCTCGTGATGTGGATGCTCTACAGACACCCATTCACTAACTACACTGAGAGCTCACAGTGATGTCACTCCCCTCCTCAGCTCCTGAAGGGTGAGATGCCCAGGGCCTCGCACCTTCACACACGTGGCCACATCCACCATGCAGAGCACTTCTCCCAGGGCCAGGCTTCGGCTGACGAAGTTCTTCCTTTTTTCTTCCTGAAAATATAATAGACCCAACGTCAAGATTTACTTCTGGTCTTCTGATCTCGAAATAGATATTTTAAATAGTATGTGATATGTGTAATACTTTCACAATAAAACAACACAAAGCAATTTTTAGTTAGGAAATAATCTCATTGCTCTTCTGAAAATAAATGTTTTCATCTTGAGTCAATGTGGCCTTTGGTCTCTGGCCATTTGGGTGTGGTTTTCAAGGACTTTTTTCCTTTCTTTTTTTAAGTTTTAAAAAAATAACCATTTATTTAGGGGTGTACGCAACACAGTGGATGTTTAGAGGTCAGAGACCAACTTGTAAGAGTCAATTCTCTTGGTGGGTCCTGAGGATCTAAATTGGATCATTAAGGTCAGCAACAAGTGCCTTTACCTGCTGCTTCACCACCAAGAGCCCTGTGGCCTCTTTTCTTACACAACAGGAAGTCAGCTGCTCCTGCTTGGAAGTCAGCCTGGGGACAGATCCTTTGTCCCCATCCGCTGCCCTCCCCCAGACTCTACTTAGCCTTGACCAAGCTTGCCCCTGGGCTCCCAGGATGTTTCTCCTGCAGTGTAGGCAGCCAAGACACCCTGCCTAGCTTCTCTAAGTGTTCACACAGCAACACTGAGGTGAAGAAAATCCTTTAGAAAATCTGGGGCATTTTAGATAAAGGAAAAGCCATGGTCTTCTCTTTCTAAGCGCAGGCCACCCCTGGGGTTGATTTATGATTTTAAAACCATGAGATCCTGGTCTCTCATCCCTGCTGATTCTCTCCCTGTCACAACATCAACAACTTCCAAAGCTCAGTGGGTGTACCATTCTCCACTGTTTAATCATAAAAAACAAACTAGAGCGGGGCTTAGGAGAGGGCTCAGTGGGTCAGAGTCCTTGCTGGACATGCCTGAGGCCTGAGTCTAGGGCCTCAGCACCTGTGTAAAAGGCCAGACGCGGTGACAGGTGGGTGTCTGTCATTCCAGCAGCAGAGACTCTGTCGGAGGCAGGAGGATGCTAGGAGCCTTTAGGCAGCCAGTCTAGCAAAATTACATACAGGGAGAGAGCCTGTCTCAAAAGCATACAGTGGAAAGCGACAGAGAAAGACACCCAACATTGACCTCTGACCTACACACCGACACACACCCATACCCACACCCACACCCACATAGACACACACACACACACACACACACACACACACACACACACCGACACACACACAGACATACACACACTTTTCAAAAAAAAAAAAAAAAAAAACCACAAGCAACATTTCCTGAGAAGGTGGTAGCCCCTTGAGTGGACAATTTGGAATTATTCATTATTGGAATCATGCTAGTTGTCCTCATGGGCCAGTTTCTTCTAAGACCCCCACCAACCAAACATGTGCTGATTGGTCATGTGTGCCTGCATGTGCATCTGTCTGTGCACACATGTATTTGTGTATCCAGATGTGGATACATCTATCTTGTATATATTGTGTGCATGAACCTTCGTGTGTGTGTGTGTGTGTGTGTGTGTGTGTGTGTGTGTGTGTGTGTGCATATATACACATATGTGGATATGTACATGTTCCTTTAAATACATGTGCATGTCTTAGTGTATGTTTCTATACACACATCCACATGTAGGATGATCAGCAGCAGGATGATATCAACCTTCTTTGGAGCACTGTTTCCACACTGGCTTCAACTCTCCCCCTAGACATCCTCCATATTTTTCCCTCCCACAGGTTTTTACAATGTTTCTCTCAAGCATTATTAATTCCATCAAACACCATACTGTCAAGATTTATGCTTCTCCACATGGCTGCAACCCAACACATCTTGTATTGATTATTTCCTAAAATACCTCCAGGCTCTCGCAGAAACCATCGCGTGGCTCCAGCCTGGGATCGCACTGAAGAGTCGGTTACAAGCAGATAATGAAAAACAACTGTAGCAGATATCGACGGACTCTTTCAAATGGCCCAGTGTCCTCTGTTTCACCAATCCTCAGAACGACCCTGACCCCACATAAAAGATGGAAAAGCCTATGCTCAGGGAAATCAAGTGACTTTACCCAACCAGAGTTACCTGGTGAGCGTCACAAGGGTCAGAAACCAGAGCTTCGGAGCTCTGCTGAGGACGTCTTGCCACCGCTGCCCTTCATTGTTAAGAGCTCTGGTGGCCCAGTCTTCACCACTTTATTTTTTTTACCACCAGAGAGCACTCATCACCATTGTGTCAAGGTGTCCCTGTGTCACCTTCCTGAGTCATGCTATCTACAGTCACATGAACAAGCATCCCTATGCTTTCAACCATTTGCTCTGCTTTTTCTAAACCCAAACCATTAAAGTGTGTGCATAGTGGCACATGCCTGAAATCCCAGCACACAGGAGGCAGAGGAAAAATCCAGGTCAGCCTGGTCTGCATAGAAATTCCACGCCAGTCAGGGCTACATAGAAAACCCTGTCTCTAAATAATTATTAGATAGATAGATAGATGATAGATAGATAGATAGATAGATAGATATGGATATGATGATATGATATGGATAAATAGATAGATAGATGATAGACAGACAGATAGACAGACAGACAGACAGACAGACAGATAGAAATACTGAGTGTAGATGGTTTCCTTCATTCTGATAACTCATGCTATTGATAAAAGAATATAATTTTGTTACTAGTAACATCCAGTTGTGGCCATTTTCACTCCCGAGTTTGAAACTAACTGCAAGCACATGTGTTGAATTCATCCATCTTGGAGCATTTGAAATGGTTTCTTATGCTGACTTTCCTTCCCCTGTCTCTACAGGAGACAGCCATGGCTATGATTAGAGCTGATGGGAAACGTCAGTGGAGGTTTGCTATTCCCTGGTGTTAACTCGAGTGTGCACTGGGGCTGGTTCATTTTCAAAAAGTCAGATCAAAGTCCTGAAACCTGGACTGGGTTCCGTTTGATTGACCGTATTGCTGGCATATATTTCTAACAAACATCATCTACACATATAAATTCTCTTTTTTTCTTGACTTTGATTGACTAATTGTTTAATTAATATTCATTATTGGCAAATTTATCCTGTCATTAAATTGGCAGCACTAGCTGGACTGTCTATGTTGATTGTGATCAATCATTAGTCAATGTGGTTTTTGCATCCTTTTTAATATGTCTGCTGTGTCAATAGCTACCTTCATTCACATTTGATATATTCAAACCCAACTCAATGATTATAGAGTCATGTAAATTGATCATCATTTGAAATGATAGTAAATCCATAAATGTACAGCCAATAATTCAAACTTTTATTATATCTGAACTTGCAGCCCATGCCATCAAATGTGTCTGTGTAGTAAGTTAGTTTCAAACAGAAGGAAGACAGTTTGTCCTAAAATACTCTCTTTCAGGGCATTTATGTGGCAGATCTCTAAGCTGTGATATTCTGCTACAAATTCTGGGAAGAAAAAGGTCTTATTAACCCAGAGACGTCCCTGAAACACATGTATATTTCCTCAATGAACGTCAACAAGGTCCAGAACTATTGGAAGTGTGGAATCTGCATTGCCTTCCCTCAGATGTTAACATGCCCACAAGGACCCTCTGCACCCACAGGCAGCCTACAGTAGCTGTAAATTCGGGCACTTTTAGTACTGTTTCCTCTTGAAGGCGCAGCCTTCTATCAGCCTTGCTTTTCCACCTGTGGGCTGATGGAGGCCAGCGGAGCAGCCTGCACACAAGACTGCCATTTGCGCACAGCAAGGGCATTGTTTTATAGCATTTGGGGTGTTCCACATCCATGAAGCAGAAATTGGGGCCTGCCATGGGCACCTATTCTTGTGTTTCTTCTACTTTTCCAGAGAAGGATGAAGGAGATCCTTTGTGAGAGGCATGTCCTCATGAGAGGTCATCATCAATTTTCCATTTTTAATGAAGACCAATTTATCACCTTTAGCTTGTACACATTCAGTGGGGCCTAGAGAGTATGCTCTCCCCTCCCTCCTTCCTCCCACCCCCTCAGGAACTCTTGCTTGTCCTAAAGTCAACAAGATAATCTTTGCTCTTCTGTGAGCTGATTCTAAAATCTGTGTTCTAAAAAGCTATATAATACACCTCAAATTACTTTTGCATGTGGTGTGAGGTGGGGATCTAGGGTTTTTTTTTTTTCTATTTGCTTCAGCATCATTTATCACAAAGATATTTCTTTTCTTGTTGAGTTGCCTTGGCAACACTATCAAAAATAAATCAATTGATCAAATGTACATTTCTGTCAGGGCTCTTTATTCGGTTCCCTTGATATATCTGTCTTTTTATCAGAGACATAATCTTAGAAGCTTTCTAATGAGCCTTGAAATCATGTAATGAGAGCCCACCAGCTTGGTTCTGTTACAGAATTGTGTTAACCATTCTAGGTCCTTTGCACATCCATATGTGTTTGGAATCAACCAGTAAATTGTGATGATGCCACCAGACACCTCCAAAATCAGTCTCATGTCACACCTTTCCCAACGATGAGAACCTTCAATGACTCCAGTTACCATCTCAAGAAAATCTGATCATCTCAGTGCAGCCTCTCTGTCTGGCTTTCATGTCCCATGATGGTTACTGGGATCACAGTGTAGAGTGTCCTAACAGAGTGCTGGAAACATTTGGTAACAAAGACTAACTGTGTACTTCATGTACTTCTCCTCCCAGGAACTTTTGGCTACTCCAGAAGAAACCAGTACAGGGCTGATAAAAGTGGCATTCCCATGGCTTTATCTAAGGCTAGTTTTCATTTCATGAACACATTACTGCAGCATTCTGACAAAATAAGATTCTTCCAAATTCTTAACTCAAAATGATATACATTCCCTTGGCAACAGATGCCTCCTAAGTCCCTACCCACGTACCTACATTTGGAAATTTTTCCAGCTAAAGAATAATCACAGAGTTAGTCGATACTGACAGCATGTAATAATGAATTTCTCTATTGGCCTTACCAGCTCAATACATGAGGTTTCTTTCTTGTGAATGCAAACTAAGGCATCTGACAATAGTCTCAATGGAAATTAATGATTGCTCATCCATTTTTGTCCAAGGACAAAAATTGCTTAAGTCACTGTACATTTTGAAAGATGAAAAGATTGCTTCCTAAAAACTCGATAGTAAATCATAATATCACTGAGTGCTCATTCATTGCCAAATACTGTCTGAAGAACCTAACACATGGATGTCATGTGATCCTCCCATGAACCCTTTAGGGTGCATGAAGGAAACCAAGGCTCAGAGAGGCAAGGGCTTGGGTTTATCAATGAAGAAGCCAACTATGAACCCTCATCTATCTGACTCCAAAATGAAACAGAAAATTACATTTTGACCACCCCAAATTAATTTTAAAAGCAATATATATAATAACGAATATTATATATATATATATATATATATATATATATATATGAAGTGCACTGAAAAAGACAACAAGACTGGCATACATAAGCCCATTATTAGTTAGATATGTTATTATGAGTCTGTGTGTGTGGATAATTTTAATTTTCCTGAAGTGAGCATATCTTACCTTGACAATGTGAATTTTCAACAATTCTTCCAGTGAGTTTTGTGAATTTTTCTATAATCTCTATCTGTAATTGTGTGACTTCTCCAAACCTCACAGCATGACTAGAAGGTGAAGAAATGAGCTTGAAACATGGGGTAAGAAAAAGTTGATCCCCGTACAGGAACCAGAGAAAATAACCTTGTATGGCCCAGAACTCATGACCTCAGCTGGACATGGCCAGCATGAATCTGAAACCTGGTTTCTCCACCTGCATGACAACCCTTACCTGCTCACTGGTCCTGAAGTTAGATTCTGATGGTTGGCCTTGAGTCCTGTGTTCAAGCTTACTTTTGCCACGGGGTAAGAAGGATGCCACAGGAGCCACCGGTGTTATCCATACCCATGTTGAGATTATCCCAAATCACAACAGCTTGTCTTCATACTCAAAAGTCAGGATGACTTCTGCCCAGGAATCTTCATTAGAGTATCTTCTCCCTACCCTCATGTAACTACATACAGTTAAGAGTCGAAGCCTTTGCAGCTTCGTATGGCCGGCATCCATCCAGGCGTGCCCAGGTGGGCTGACATTGCACACTCCCTCACTTGGCCATTTCCACACTAGCCCTGGCCCAATAGATCAGGGGCACTTGAAAGACAGAGAATGCCTCTTTCTTCTCTTGAGTTATGCAGTTCTGTGCTCTAGCCTTTGTTTCTTCCTCCTCACAACAGGAACACAATGCGGGGGTAGAGCTTTACTACATTTGGGCTATGGAATCAAGCAGGTGGAGTTTGACTTTTGCCTCTGTTACTTCTAGCATTTGACCTTAGATAGGTTAACCTTTTCCTGTAAACATTGGCCCCATGGCCTGTGGCCTGTAAAATAGGGAATAAACTTTTCTTTATAATTTTCCTAGGAGGAGTTTGTTTGTTTTTGAGACAAGATCTTGTCATGCAGCCCAAAGTAGTCTTAAATTTTTTATCCTCCTGTCTCAGCTTTCTGATGAGTTTACTTGGGCAATTGCATGTACCCCCATGCCCAGTTTGTACAGCACATTGTATAACATATAAAAATTACTTGCAGCTCTCTTCTGCTTGTGACCTATTTCCCTGGCCAGTCCCCCACCCCAGTCTTCACTCTGATCCTTTTCCAGAATCCACCAGACTCAGTCCTTGAGCCTCCTCTTCTCCGCCAACACATGTGGAGCTCCATCCAGCTTCACAGCTCTTAATTCATCCCTGTACTCAGGATTTTCTGCATCCTATCCTATACATCTCGAATTTCCAATCATAAGTAAAGACTGACTCCTGACTCCGTGTCAAGCTGAGCACAGAACGGTCCTCATTCTCCTCTCCGCTCTGTCTAGCCATCTGTCAGCAGATCCTGTTGCCTTTTCAATCGGATTTCAGATCTCTAATTCAGTCATTTTGACTACAGCCAGTCTGGTCCTGGCCAGCACCAGCTCTCTCTTAGGGAAGTAAAAATCCCCTCAACTCTTGTCAATATCAGTCCTGCCCCAGCAGCTGGGAAGGCTCCTGGTGAAATATCCGATCACGTCCTGCTTCACTCAGAACTTCCAGAAGCTTCCCATTTTTACCCACTCTGAGGAAAGCCAAACCAATTAAAAACTCCTCATCTACCTTTCCCCCAGCCCATGATAACCAGCGTTCTAGTCCTTGTCTCCCTGAATCTGATTACTGCATACACCCCTCATAGAGTCACACAGTAATTGTCCTTTTGTGACAGCCTCATTCTTTTTAGACATAATGGCTGCAAGAGTCATCCATGGAACAGGTGTCAACTTTCCCTTACTTTTAAAATCTAAATATTTTTGTTTTGCATTACATGCCTCATTTTGTTCTTTCCTCCCTCTGCTGACAGACATTAGCTATTGTACACAATGATGCTGTTAACGTGGTGTGACGGTGAATGTCGGTTGACACCTTGATTGGATCTGGAGTCAACTAAGCGCCCAGCTTCCAAGGGTCTGTGGCGGTGCTTCCCGGAAGGATTAGCTGAATAGCAGTACCTTCAGAGCAGCCTTGACATAAAGAAAGCTCCGCTCCTCCGGATAACTGTGATCAAAACACATATATACAAATATTTACCTGACTCTACTTTCACTTGTTGTGGCATATACTAAGAAATGGAATTTCTGTATCATGTGATTTAATTTTTAATGAAATGTTTAATTAAGGAAATACCACAGTGTCTTGAACAGATGCTATATAGCTTTACCCAGTACCAGCAACACATAAGGGTTTCACATTTTTCTGTCCTTGAGGGATTGTCTCATTTTTTTTATAGATAGCTATGTTAAAGGGTGTAAAGTAGTGGGTCTCAACCTGTGGGTCACAACCCCCTTGGGGGTCAAACGACCCTTTCACAGGGGTTGAATATCAGATATTCTGCACATCAGATATTTACAGTTCATAACAGTAGAAAATCACAGTTATGAAGTAACAATGAAAACAATTTTATGGATGGGGGAAGGTCACAACATGAGGAACTGTATTAAAGGGTCACAGCATTAGGAAGATTGAGAACCGCTGGTGTAAAGAAATATGTATCTCACCGCAGGTTTGATCTTCAATTCCCTAATGATTAATGGTCAGGCATCATTCCGTGTATTTATTGGTCATTTGCATATTTTCATTAGAGAAAAGTCTTTTCAAGTCCTTTGGCCATTTTAAAACAAATTATTGTCATTGTTTCCTACATATAAGATCATGCCACCTGTTATTTAACACGGCTGTTTGTAGTTGAATTGAGGGAGTTCTTTACATTTTACAGCTATCTGTCTTAAAAAAAAAAAGTGATATGCAAGTATTTTCTCCCATCTCACGGACTGTCTCTTCACTCTGATGCTAGTATTCCATTAGTCCATTCTGTGCTATTCCAGAATACCTGAGACTGGGTAATTTATAAAGAACAGAAATTTATTTCTTATAGTTATGGAGCCTAGAAAGTTCAAGGCTGAAGGTCTTGCATCTGACAAGCATCCTGCTGTACCATCCCATGGTGGAAGACAGAACAAAAACTCACCCTTATGGGAACCATAAAACCCACTGAGAAAAGCAAACCCTTTGATGGAAGCTGTGATGGCTAGTCTTGGTTGTCAACCTGACTACATCTGGAACTGACAAAAACCCAAGCAGCTGGGTACCTCTGTGAGGGATTTTTCTTAAATCATTAGAAGTGGGGAGATCCACCTTGAATCTGAGCCACACCATGTGGTGGCAGCCTGTATAAAGGACATAGAAGAAGGACCTTTTGCTTTGTTTGTTTGTCCTTGCTCTCACTGGCAAGTCCATTCCTTCACCAGCATTAGAGCCTGCTTCTTCTGGACCCTGGCATATACAGAAACCAGCTGAGATCTCCAGCCTGGTGGACTGAACAACTACTGGATTCGTGAACTTTCTGTTGGTAAATAGCCATTGTTAGAATAGCTGCATCACAGCCTAAAAGTTGCAGTAATGAATCTCTCTTGTATAGAGAGAGATACTAATACAGGAGCAGAGTCTTCATATTCTAACCACATCCCAAAAGCCCTACCTCTCAACACAGCTATGGTGGACCTTAAGTTTTCAGCACAGAAGCTGGGAGGGATACATTCAATCCACATCACCCTGATGCACAAAAGTTTTAAATTGTAAGCCAGGCATGATAGTACATGCCTTTAATCCCAGTACTCTAGAGGCAGAGGCAGGAGATGGATCTCTGTGAGTTCAAAGCCAACCCGATCTATATAGAGTTTCAGGTCAGTCAGGGCTACAAAATGAAGCTTTGTCTCAAAAAAAAAAAAGTTTTAAATTTGGATGCACTCTGAATAGTTCTCAATATGTAAGTGTTATGCCTCTTCAGTTTATATCATCCCTTAGCATTTTGTTATTGTCATGCTTTTGTAAATAAAATTAACTTTCTTTTGATCATGCATTTTAACATATAAACATGCAAAATATTTCTGCATATTGATCTTATCCTGAAACTTTGCTGAATTTCCTAGCTCTAACATATTTTTTGTGAATTATTATAGTTTTCTACTATAAGATCATATCATCTGCCAACAAAGACAATTTTAATCTTTTTTTCTCTCCAATTTATTGTCTGATTTTAGTTACAGGTCTATCACTGTCTGGTATACCATAAATGTGTATGTTTATTACTCCACAGTGTCTCCTCCTATACTAAAATATAAGCTCCACAAATACTTGCCTTACTTCCTCCCCTTTGGGGTTTGGCTCACAGCAAGGAGCTGGTAAATAACTGTAAAATGAGTGAATTACCTCACCTGGCACACAGAAGGGGCCTAACAAATGGTAGCAAGTAATAATTATTGTTACCTTTCACACAATACTTTACTGCAAAAGTCGTAATTAAGTTTTCAGATAAAAAGATTTTATTTGTGAAGAACGGTCACAGTATCAAGAAATAAACAGCACCATGATCCCAGCTGCTCTAGAGTCCCTTGGCAGGCAACTCACTCCCTGGCAGGCTCTTGGAAGAAATCCCTGTGGTCCTCACAGATGACAACACACTTCGAATGCCAATCTATACAGAGGGACTTCTATAAACAGTCCACTCCATCCTGTCATCTCTGCTCAACTCCTCCACAGCATCCCATGGGGCCAGGGCTGGCCTGGCCAGAGTGCTGGCCAAGTGGCGAGCATCCAAGCCTGTGGAGCTGGAGCTGGGACAAAGACTCCTGCCAAATGCAGCACAGAGGACCAAGATCCAGAGCAGGCTGTCACAGCCTGCTAGGAAAAGCCAGGGTTCTAGGACAAACAGAAGCCAGAGGGCCAAAAATGAAGCCAAAGCCAAGGCCAAAGAGGAAAGATCTCAGAAAGAGCAAGTCAGGAGCCGGCACAAGGTCGGGGTGGGAGAAGGCTTCTCTGTCATGATCCAGATGACCAATAGGGACCGAAGTTGGTGTCTGGGGCCTGAACAGGATGGGATTGTCGTGAAGGACCAATGACAGACTGACTTCCTTGGCTTCTTGACATAGTCCCTGTTCAGCTGGAATTTTGAAACACACTCCTGACTTCCTGGGACAGTCTTACTTCTCAGAGGTCATCAGGAAAGTAACCATTTTCCTCACTCTCAAACCCCTTCCGAGGTGAACCGACCTGACCTTAGAATGTCACTCTGTCTTAGTCACCAACTCACGTCTCTCTAAATATAAAACACTCAAAAGTGAGTTTTCCGATGAAAGTAATAGATAGTTAGGATAGACACAGACGGGTATCAGGCTATCGGTCTTCTCCAAGTCCCCTCCAAGCTCCTAAGAGTGGGCTTCCTGGAAACTGTGGATGATTTAAATCAGTGTTTCTCAAACTTCAAGGTCCTTGAACCCCTTTACACTTAAAAACTACTGGGAGGCCAATGAGACAGCTCAGTGGGTAAAGGTGCTTGCCACCACGCCTGACCACCAGACTTGGATCCTCAAGACACACATGGAACCTACTCTCACCGGTTGCCTTTGACCTCCACATGCACCCTGTGGCACATGTGTGTCCACACACATACACACACAAAACAAATAAATAAGTAAATAAATAATTGTAAAAAAAAAAAAAAAAAAAGAAAAAGAAAAGAAAAGAAAGAGAAAAACTACTGAGAATGTTAAGGAGCTTTTATTTATGGCTATAACTAGCAATTTGCCATGTTGGTAATTAGAACAGATAAATTTGGTACTTATTCATTGTAAATAACAATAAACTCATTGCATACCAAAGTAACTCTGTAAGTAACACAATTTAAAAAAAAACAGTAAGAAGAATAGAGTTATCCTACATTTTACAAACTCTTTGAATAGCTGGCCTAATTAAAGACGCCTCAGCTTTCACATCTGATTTTGCAGGGAGGTGCCATTTGGGTTAGTTTGGAATGCAAACCCTGCATCACACTCCTAGGGAACTGGGCATTTACTTTTCAGATAGCACCTGCAAACATCCCAGAGATGTCCATGGATCTTCAGACCATGCATACCTAAGGACCACTGGTCTGGGTCATGGTACAGTGCCCCTCTCTATGCAGATTATCGAGATGGTGGTGGCATCAGGTCTTACAGGGAGAACTTTTCTTTCAGTCTCAGGAGAGATGGTGGAGATGAGGAGCAGCCATGGGGTGGGTATTTCATTATCCAAGAATTTATCCCCAGCCAGCCCCATACATGGCCAAGAATAGTCTGATCCCAGCTGTTTCCTTCCTGGAGAAGGAAATGTTGAGTTAGAATGTCCCTATGAGCCAACCCTGGGCCATGACTAGGAGAAAGACTGGCTGATGAATGGGAGCAGTTTGGGAGAATACTGCAAGGGTCCCAGGAAGAAAGCATGGCGCAGCAGTACTAAACCCTAGGTGCATTCTGAATCACCCAGTGATTTAAATGCTAATTTCACTGGTCAGGGCAAAAGTCTAGACAGAAGAAATTTTTTATTGAAAATAGATTTTTTTCCATATAAAACATTCTGGTTATAGTTTCTCCTCCATCAACCCTTCCCCACCTACCCAGATCCATGCCCTTTCTTTCCCTCATTATAAAACAAACAGGCATCTAAAATAATAATAATAATGTAATAATAATAGCAATATAAAATAAAAAACAAACCAGATTAGGACAAAACAAAGAAACAAATGGGGAAAACCAAAACAAAAAACACAAATTTAGAAACACACACACAGAGAAATCCTAAAAAGACACAAAATTGGAAACCATAATATATAAGCAAAAGAGGTTTTTTTTAAAGTGCCCAGACAAAGAATTAAGAGGAAAAAAATAAACAACAAAATACTGCTGAGTTTGTTTTGTGTTGGCCATCCAATATTGGACATGAGGCTTATCCTTAAGTGTTGTTTGTATGCCCAGTGAGGCTCCATTGAAGAATTTTCCTTGAGAGACGTAATTAATTGGAGATAGTTTCTGGGTCAGGGGTGGGACTTGCTAGAAGAATTTTCAGTGCTCCCCAGCTGACTGTAATGTATAGCAGCATCAGGCTGAAAAGCCTAATAAGTCAATGACCTGTGCTTGAATCTACTCAACTAGTTCCACATACAATTGACACAACTCACCTCAAGTCAATTACCAGTCTTTTTCACCTGTACTTGGGAACACCATGAACAATGTGATAAACATTTAGTACAATTACCAGTTCAAAGTTCCTAATGCTGTTGCTGCAAATTATGTGAGTTTTAATTTTGTGCCGTCGTTCTCTGTTATGATGATTGTATAGACCTTCAGTCTCTATCGGCTTCCAGGGACAAGTGTCTCTAAAGATGCTGCCACACGTGACCAGGCTCCTATGTCAGTTACTTTTCTCCTGACAGAAACAACTTAAAGGAGAGGGTTATTTGGCTCATGGTCTCCGTCCATCATGGCAGGCAAAGAGAGCATGGCAGAGTTCATGGCAGCAAGAGCTTGAATGTGTCAGGAACTAAAAGAGAACAGGACTGGAAGACGGTCTGGTCGTAACCCTCAAGGCTTGCCCCCAATGGCCTAGGTTCACCACCTAGATTCTGTGTCCCAAAGGTTTCATAACTTCCCAAAACAAAACTCAAGTTGGGGCCAAGGACTCGAGTGCATGAACCCCTAGAACATTTCACATACAAACCGTAACAGCTCCAAAGGAAGGAATGAAAGCTCCTACCCCAGGCCTGCCACAGAGCGGACAATCATCCTGAGGTTTTAATCTCTTCACTGGGCTACAGCAGTGCCTCCACCTAGGACCCAATCCTGGAATTGCCAGGGGAACAAGAAAGTTCTTGGCTGAGGCACACAAAGCTGATGTTACTAGAAACCATATAGGAGGTACCAGTACAGTGTGCAGTGGTGGTGTTCACACTATGTATCCTATGTTTCTATGTATGCGCACACACACACACACATACACACACACACGCACACACACACACACACGAGAGAGAGAGAGAGAGAGAGAGAGAGAGAGAGAGAGAGAGAGAGAGAGAGGCACACAGAGATACAGAAAGAGAAACATACAGAGACACACAGAGAGATACAAAAAGCTAGAGATAAAAAAAGACACACAGAGAGAAAGACACACACACACACACACACACAGGAAAAAGGGAGGGAGGAATGAAGTGAGAGGGAGAGCGGAACATACACACACTCACACACACTTTAGTTGGTCTCAGATAATGTTTTGCCCCTTTAAGATGATTGAAACATTGTGTCACACAGAGAAGACGCAGAATGGAAATATTTTTGAATGGCTTGTTCTTGGCTTGTGGACTGTCTGCAAAGAACTGGAACAAGTAAGGCTCCCTGACGGTGTGCCTGAAAACATCATCACCACACTTGCACTCTGCCTCTGAGCTCACTGGCTCACTCATAAAAGTTAACAGCAATATGGCAGAGGGGCCGGGGAAAGAGGGAAAGGCCTGGTACGCTTTCTGAATGGGCAGGACAGCCATGACTAGATATTTTTTATTGAGAGGCAGCATGAATCATATAACACTTCTAGGATTCTGGGATGTAGACAGCTTGTCCAGCTGTCTGAGGGTGGGATCTGAGAACCTTCGAACACAGATGTGCCGCCAAGTCTCATAACATCTGCCCAGTGAGATGTGCCTGCTGTACTGACAACTGGTTTGCTTTCCTTCGGTTTCATTGATTTCTGCAGATTCACACAGAGAAGGGAGCCAAATGTGTCAAAATAACTCATCAAAAGGAGATGAACCAGAAGGATACTCAAGGGCTAATCCTGAGCCTCATGGAGGAATTAGATCCATTCATTCAGGACAGAAAGTGGTCCAGGCTGCCTAAAGCCACTAGGGGAGCTGCAAAAACAGGAAGGTAACTGAATCGAGGGTTCAACACACTTCATTAAGAATTTGATTACAAAGGTTAATCCTTCAGAGTCAGCAAGCAGGAAAGTGATTATCAAGCCTCATTAAAGGATCAACTTTCACATCAGTGTCTTGAGTCTTGGCATTAGTTTGAGCTCTAGATATAATGGGTTGATTAAGGGGGCAGAGGGCTGGTCTCATGGCAGGAGTCTACCTTCCCACCAGCCCCACAGTGGATGAATGAATTCTGATCTCTAATGACAGCGCTGAGAGCAAAAAGGGGCTGTCCCCCATAGGCTCATGTATTTGAATGTTTGGTTCCCAGTTGGTGGAACTCTCTGAGAAGGATCAGAAGGAGCGGCCTTGTTGGAGGAGGTGTGTCATTGGGGGCAGGCTTTGAGGTCTCAAAGGCCATTCTCAGTTCTCTCTGCCTTGTGCTCATACATCACAGTGTAAGCTCTCAGCTACTGCTCTCTCGCCATGCCTGACTGCCTGCCTGCTGCTATAGACTCGAACCCTTTACTGCTGGGGGATGTCTTTCTGTATGCTTTGAATATATGTTGTTCTCATTGGTTAATAAATAAGCTGCTTTCGGCCTATGGCAAGGCAGCTTAGAAGCAGGCGGGAAATCCAAGGAGAGAGACAGGAAAGAAGAAAGGCAGAAGCAGAGAGCACAAGCCCCACTGCCGAAGGAGCAATATGATGTCAGCAGACAGGTAACAACGGCCACGTGGCAACATATAGATTTATAAAAATGGGTTGATTTAAGATGAAAGAGCAGCTGCAAGCAGCTAAAGCCACAGGCCATACAGTGTGTAAATAATATAAGCTTCTGTGTGTTTACTTGGGTCCGAGCAGCTGTGGGACCTTGGGTGAGAGAGATTTGTCTAGACCATGGAGGGCTGGGTGAGAGTGAAGAAACTTCTGGCTACACTCTGTAACCATGGACTCTAACCTTTTGCAAGCATGAGCTCCAAATTAAATGTTTCCTTTTATAAGTTGCCAATGGAAAATAATTACAACAGGGGGTTTATGTATACTCATAGCTCTAAGTGCATATTGATTGGCAATTTATTAGCTTTAAAATCTTGAGCAATGGCTGTAATGAAACATGGTTTTGTTTTGCTTTTTTCCAACCATGTGCTCTGTTATGTGAGGGGTTGTCTTTTCTAAGTAAACATCTTTCTACATGTTCTCCACTGAAGGGCAGTGCAGTCACTTCAAGGTTGCTGGCTACATTAAGGGGAAGTTGTGTTTAGGCACTGAAATCCCCTCCTGAAATGTTGGAGTCAGCCCTTACATCTCCTCAGGACTGGTACTCGGAGGTGAGGAATTGGCAGATCTATTCTCATTTGGATCTGAGCCCAACTCCAGCTCTGACTGGTACTCCATGAGAGCTACAGAGGAAAACCCCCACCTCTCAAGAGGCTGAGCTTCCTGCAAGGTACCCTCAGCTCTCAGCATCTCCCACACTGAGGTCTTCAGGCCCCTCCCCGTGGCTCTGAAGGAAAGTGCCTTTTTCCTGTGTGAGGTTTTAAGGAAACTGCTGAGCTGGATGAGAAGGAAGTGGATATAGAACTACAGAATATACAGTTTCTAACACTAGCACGGCAGAGGACACTCCCATCTCACTGTCTCTCTTCTGCTCCTTCTTTATCATGAGGCTAAGCTGACTAAAACAGTATCAGTGACATAAAAATGGCAACTTTTAGATGACCAAGACTCATAAACTTGGGACAAGTTTAAAATGTTTCCAACTTTTTTTTTAAATAAGTTGCTCGTCATGTGTCAGCAATTTTTATTTGATGACCTGAGTTATACCAGTTTTATGAATGGACATTTTGTTACTTCTGTTGTGATTCTTTTCTTCTCTAGTCTGGGAGGAGTAAATACGTGGTCCAAGAAAACTGACCCCGTCTGGGGTTTGAGGCAGAGAGGGGGCTGCAGAACACGCTCTGCTCTTAATGACTGTGTTAGTGCTTTGGGCCATGATTAATGAGTTTACACAACGTTGTAAAAGCAAATAAAACATGTCTTGCTTTCTTACAGGCACACACATACAGAGACAGAGACACGTATTCACACGCTCACATTCCTGCAGAAATAATGGTGTCACTTACCTGCTCCTGGAGTACATGCTTTAATAGAGGGAGACTCAGGACAAACTTCACTCGCTGATTTGTCAAAGTTCTCATTTCATCCAAACTTAAATCATACCTGCACAGAAATGATACCACACGGGCATTAAGACCTTGAGTCTGTAAGTTGCCAGAACCAAATCCAGAGCTCTGAGAGAACAGATGTTTTTGCCCAGGGTGTGTAACAACACCTGAGGTTGGCTGGGAGCAGAAAGGGGGGGGTTTCCTGATAAGATTGAGTTAAAATTAGGCTGCCATTCCATCTCCTCTACAGAGCTTTAAAGATTGCAGATACTTTCGCAGCCTGGGATGACTCAAGGACAGATTCTGTGGAGAGAGGGGGCACAGAGTAGAACCCATGTGGTATAAGGACTAGACTGTGAGAGTGTGGGGAGAATTATTCAGAGTCAAGTCAGGGAGTCTCTGGCTCCACCACCATGCTTTGGAATGAAGTTCAGAGTCACTGGGAAGTTACTCTCCTGTCTGGCTGTCCAGGAAGGTGATTGAGCTTGACCTAGTAGTGTCAAAACTACTCTTGCCCAGTATGAAACTTCTGCCCTTCTCCTACCCCACCCACATTCTGTCATAACTGTGGCAAAGGGTTAGGCTGTGCTGTGTCAGGGACTACCCAAGAAGCTCTCTTCCTGTCTCCTATCACAGGGTCCACCCTGCCCATCTGTATTTCACCAATCCCCCAATACTTTTGTCCTTCACAGTTATTTTCCTCCATTAAGTCTCTGGCATGTCTAGCTCCATCTTGGCATCTATTTCTCAAGAAGCCTAAACCTAAGAGGAGAGTTTCCTCTGTGTCATCTAATATTTCCATGCAGATCACAGCAGAAGCCTAGAAGAACCTCATCCAGGGTTGATATTAGCCTCTGTCTCTGACGGTATGATGGCAATACCAAGATGAATCTAAGAGGGCCAGGCAAATATGACAGCCTGTCCTAATAACTCAGTTAAAAACTAGGCCTTAATTCCTGCCTCTTGAAACTGGACAGACAGTTTCTGAGGAAGCCACAAACAAAGGGCAATTAATCACTGGTGCCCCTGCCAACAGGGACAAAGGAAATAAGATGTGCCAAGCCTGGGCCACTGAGCCAGCCCCCACAGTCAGCTTGTACTAGGCCAGCCAGCCTCCACAGCAGCTCAAATAAGGACAGAGCTTGGGATTTGTCCAAACTTGCCCCAAAATGGGAAAGCTGTACCCTTAACTAGCCCCTGACTAGCCCTAGCCAATTAGAACATACTAATATGATTGTCATTCATGTAAGCCAATCATATCTGAGATGACCTAATTGTCCCTAAAACTCCCCTTGGCTATGCTTAAAAGGAGCCTATGAGCTTCTCTCAGGGTTGCCTTTATGTAGGGTGGACAGCTCCAGCATGCTGGTAATAAATGCTCTTGTTGATTGCATACATGGCTGGTAGTCTTTTGTGGGACTTCTCCAGGACCCTAACACAATCAGACACTGAAATATTAGAGTAATGATCTTAAAACGAGCATCAAAATAATATTACTGTAAGAAATTCAAACTCTCTTAAAACAAATGGAAAAATTCTCACCAAAGAAATATAAGTTGCTTGAAAGGGGGGCATTATATAGGAATTATATAACTGAAAAATATGGTAGCCAAAATTAATTTAAAAAATAAAAACACCTCTCTGATGAAAGTAGAACCTATGGAGGTGACAGGGAGTAAGTCTGTGAACTCCATGAGAAAGTGCTAGGTCTGAAGATTTGTGTCCTCTCTCTTTTCTCCCCCCCCCTCCCCGAGACAGGGTTTCTCTATGTAGTCCTGGCTGTCTACTGGCTCTGTAGACCAGGCTGCTAGCCTGGCACTCACAGATCAGCCTGCTTCTGTCTCCAGTGCTGGGATTAAAGGTGTGTGCCACCACTGCCCCAGCTGGTCCTCTCCCTTTTCAACTCTTAATCACCAAAGTGATGCATTTGGAGGTGGGAACCTTTGGGAGATGAGTCTATCACATGAGAAAACTTTCATGAATGGACTGAGATGTATCACAATTCAAAGTCTAAAAACTAAAAGCAAAAATTTGGAAGACAGCTTGAGAGAACCAATGCAAAGGGAAAGATTTACAGGGATGGCAACAAATTTCTCATCTGAAGCCACAGAGGCCTGAGGCGAGAGGATTCAGGTTTGGTTTTTGTCTGTCTGTCTGTTTGTTTGTTTGTTCTTAGCTCAAGAACAAAAGAATGATCAAAGCAGGTCTTAAATCCCGTGAAACCGTCTTTCGTGGCTGAAGGGACTTCCAAGGAGTTATAGGTAATTATGAGTTATGGGATGTGGGTGCTGAGATCTGAATGTGGGTTTTCTGGAAGAGCTCTTAACCATCTCTCTGGCTCCTTGGGACTTATTCTTGATGGAGTATAGTCTATGGGTTTAGACAAATTTATAGTTGCATGCATCCAACATCAGATAAAGCAGTTTCACCCTAAACACCCTCTGGGCCCCTCCAACTCAGGCTTCTCTTGGGTAGTCTCTTCTTGTCTTACTCTGACCTTTGTCCTAGTAGAGTGGGCTGAGCTGGTGACGTGACGGGAAGACAAAGCATCAGGAGAGTGGTAGTAGCAGCTGGAAAGAGAGCCGCCATCAAGAGCCACAGGGACAAAAGGGCAGCTGGAAAGGTCAAAGATCATCGAGGGTAGAAAGAACCAGGACAGTGGAAGCAGAGAAGGCAAGATAGGGCAAAGAGCCTAAAACGAAAATCAACGGAAGTTTGTGACTTCTGTTGCCAGAGAAGAAAAGCTGTGGGTCCTGGTCGCTGGAAGAGGTCTCAGGAACTTCTAAGCTCTAAGGACCAAGGTCTCAGACACCCCAAGCTGAGAGCCCTAATATCAGTTGCCCGAGAGCTATAATGCTTGTTTCTGTAAAGCTGATGTGCCATACCCACTCACAGCGGCTGGAAGCCTCGTTACAACAGCTGCAGAACCGCAGCGCCAGGCTTCCGGCGATTAAAGCCCTAGTCTAACACGTCTCCAACTTGAATTCCTCCAGCAGTCAGTTCTGACTTTGAAAACCAAACATGGCATCGTGCATGAGGAGATGAGAAAACAGCTTGAAGCAGCCAGTTCCCTCCTTGCACCACATGGGTTCTGGGGAATCCAACCCAGGTCATCGGGTTTGGCAGTAAATGTGAACCTTCTTGTTGGACTGTAAAACACATTTCAAAGCACATACTTAAAACAACCACTAGATGGAACTTGTTCTTCATGTGAACTGTCACCACAACTGACTTACAGTTATCACAGAGATCAAATCAGAGCTGGATGAAAAGCATTAGGGAACACCTGGAAACATGAATATTTGTTCATCACTATAGTCCACCTAAATGTCTACCAGTCTTTTTTTTATTTTTTTATTTTATTTTACAATACTATTCAGTTCTACATAACAGCCACAGATTCCCTTGTTCTCTCCCTTCCTGCCCCCCTCCCTTCCCCCCAGCCCACCCCCCATTACCATCTCCTCCAGATCAAGGTCTCCCCCGAGGACTGGAATCGACCTGATAGACTCAGTTCAGGCAGGTCCTGTCCCCTCCTCCCAGATTGAGCCAAGCATCCCTGCATAAGCTCCAGGTTTCAAACAGCTAACTCATGCAACAAGCCCAACACCTGGTACCACTGCCTAGATGCCTCCCAAACAGATCAAGCCAATCGACTGTCTCACCTATTCAGAGGGCCTGATCCAGTTGGGGGCCCCTCAGCCTTTGGTTCATAGCTCATGTGTTTCCATTCGTTTGGTTATTTGTCCCTGTGCTTTGTCTAACAGTCTTTAAAGCAGGGGACTGAGAAGTTAGGCAGCTGGTAAACCAGAGCCGTACAAAGTCACAAACACTCTAAAGCTCTAAGCATGTGCAGGTTTGATGGTATATTTTCCTCATTTAAAGACCTTTGTTGGTCACTTCAAACACCGTTTGTATAGCAATGGGATATAAGTCAGACCTGACAGTTTACTTAGTATTTTCGCAGCTAAAATTCCTATTCTGTTTTCCTGAGTCTGCAAAATATGGAGATGTGGCAGATGTTGCTCCCCGGTCTCACTCTACATACAGGGGTCCCACAGAACTAAGAGACTTGTTAAATCTAAGAGTCAATGGCACTCACGCCAGAATTAGGAGCCAGGTCTGGCATGCTCAGGGACATCTTGGGTCAGCCATGATGAGTAGTGACATGGCAGAGGAGGTCCAGCTGTAACCCCAGCAGTTCCCTCACCTGACTCGGCTACCAGTGCTCTGTGTGGGATTGTTCTTGAAAAAGAGAATACTGAGAACACCAATTACCGAAAAGTTCTCTGCATTATGGCATGCAACTAGCAGGAACTAAAGTCAAAGATACGAGGCTCCACCTGTCCTGAGAGAGGAGTTGCTGGGAAGGGGGTATTTTAGGGGCAGTAATGAACTCTCAAAATGAGAGCTCTCTCCAGGAAGCATGGTTCATAAAGCTAAGACCAAGGCACAAGGTCTAAGTGAAAACAGAGTCAAGTCACACATGTCTGTAAGAGTGGCTAAGATAAAAATAGATCATGCCAAGCGTGAGCAAGGACGCCAAACCACCAGATGTCTCATTACTGGTGTTGGGATTGTGAAACGGTACAGCCACTTGGAAAAGTTTGATAGTCTCTCATGGCATTAAACATGTACTTCACATACAACCCATGATTCCACTCTCAAGTATCCACCCAAGAGAAAAGAAACCTTTTGTTTATCAAACAACAAGACTCAAACTGTCCACAAATGTTTAAAACAGCTTATTTGCAACCATCCAAAACTGGACACAGTCTTACAGATGTAGGATTTAGATTGAACTCTGTGTGAAGGGGTGGAGACATTCGGGGCAAAGGTGAAACGGTGAGGGGGTGGGGGAGGGTAGCAAGAGGAAAATATGAGCAAGGTACAATAATATATACATATGAAAGTGTCATAATGAAATCTGTTATTTTCTAGGCTAACTAAAAAAGATGATTATAAAACATTTTGCATATGGGGAAAAGCCCTAAAGACAATCCAAATGTCCCTCATGTGGGGAGTAGACAGGCCCACTGTGCTGTATCCATACAGAGATACAAAACGAGCATCATTTGGATGGCTCTCAAAGGCGAGCGTAAAAAAGTCAATCTCAAAAAGGTTAATCCTCGGTGCTGGAGAGATGGCTCAGCGGTCAAGAGCACTGGCTGCTCTTCCAGAGGACCCGGGTTCAATTCCCAATGACCACATGGTGGCTCACAGCCAGTTATAATGGGATCTGATGCCCATGCAGGTGTACATACAGACAGAGCACTCATACATAAAAAATAAATAAATGCCAGTGGTGGTAGTGGCCATAGTGATAGTGCACGTCTTTAGTCCCAGCACTTGGAAGCATAAGCAGGCAGATCTCTGTGAGTTCGAGGCCAGCCTGGTCTACAAAGTGAGTTCCAGGACAGCCAGTCCTACACAGAGAAATCCTGTCTTGAAAAACCAAAAAAAAAAAAAGTAATACTGTGCAAATGCCATTTTATAGCACTCTCAAAATGACAAAAATAATGGAAATGGAAAACACCTCAGTGGCTGCCAGAGGCTGGGGCTGTGGAAAGAGGTTGACTCTACAGGAGAAACACAAAGAGGTCACCTTGTGATGTTGTGCACCTGACTGTAGTGTTGGTCATACACAGGGATGAAATTCCACAGAAACACACACACACACACACACACACACTCCAAGAGTTCTGAACAGATGCTTCACATAAAATGATACACAAATGACGAGCAAACACAGAAGAGAACGCTCAATGTCAACGGGCATCATGGAAAAGCAAACTAAAACCATAATGCGATGCCAGTGTGTGCCCATCTGGCCAGCTAACATTGCTTTAAGTGATGCTATCAGCTGCTGATGAGTGAGATGAGGCTATAATGTAAAGACAACACTCCTATCTCGCTGTGGGAGTGTAAAGTAGTATAAGCCCTTGAAACGATCTGGCAGGCTTTATAAAAACTAAACATATAGCCATCCTTTAACCCAATGGTCACAGTCCTGCATTTTCACTCAACAGAAATGGAATCACGTGTTCACAATAATCCTTACAGGAAGCTGTCATACCAGCTTAATGTGGAAAAACTCCAAGCTGAACAGCCAGGTCTCCACCAATAGGAGAACAGATAAATAGCTATGGTTTTTCATGAATGGCAAATTAGAAATAAGAAGGGATGTAGTGTTGAGACACATAAATGGCATGTGTTAATCAGGAAAACATTATGTTGAGCTCTCTCAAGTCACTGGCTCTAGAAAAAGCCAGCTATCATGACATGAGGGTCTTTGGGCAGCCTTCTGAAGAGATTCACAGCAGGAAGAGATGAGACCTCCTATCCACAACCGTGTTCAATGGACCATCTTACGAGTGGTCCTCCCAGTTCTGGTCAAGCCTTACACAACAACCGAAATGTTGTCTTGCAGGAGACTGAGCCATAGCAAGCCAGATCAGAAGCTCCAAAGCCCAGACATGATATGAGACAGTTTGTAATGTCACACAGCCTGCTACCCTTTAGAGTAACTTCCTACTTATGCACAAATAACAAGTGCATACATTATTGTCATACATGCATACAAAATTGGGAGACAGGAACTTGAATCTTGCTTTTTTCACCTCTAGCATCTTATTTTTAAAACACTCTAATAATATGTAATGTATCAAGAACATAGGCATGCCTTATAAGTTATATCTCACGAAATTATTGCCAAGTACGTTTACCTGTGTAACTCCCTACCCAAGTCAATGGAGGAAAGGTGTTCCCAAGCCAGCATACAGAACATGCTCTCAGTTTCCCTGTAAGCCTCTACTTCCTTTCTCCTGACCAAGGCTGGCTGCTATCCTGGCTTATACCTCCATAAATTACTGTCTACTTCTTTTGAATATTGAAGAAATTGGATTATACACTATGTGTTTGTTCATTTGTGTCTGGCTTCTGCCATTCAGCATGGCTAATGAGAGTTGTCTCCAGTGATTGTTATATCCATAGTTCATTCATTTCATCCCATTGTACTGTAGGATTGGATCATTAAATTAGAACACACCATAAAAAGTTGAGAGAACAAACTGAATGATTCGGGTTATATTAAATTCTAAAAATAGACAAAACTAACCTGTAACAAGAAGTAGGGATAACAAAGTGGTAGGGCAGAGGTTGCCAGGCAAGGAATAAGGAAACATCCTCAACCACTATGATGCCTTGCTCTGCCTACAAAGAGTCCTTGCCATCTAGAAGGCTCTTGCAAGTCCACTGTGAGTGGTGCCACCCATGGGCAATCTTGGATTGCCTAAGAAAGCAAGCTGAGCAAGCCATTTAGAGCAAGGAAGAGCAAGAAGCAACATTTCTCTGTGGCCTCTGCTTTAGTTCTTGCGATGCTGAGAAGGGCGTGCTGGGAGGACAAACGTTGACTTTAGTAAGATTATGCTTTGTGGAGAAGCAACGGAAATGAATTCTGCTTCATCAGCACTGCAAGGGAATTCCTCAAACTGAGCATGTAAATGTATTTTATAATCATCAAATCCTATTGATCCCCTTCCCAAATTATTTAATCTGCCTTTTCTGTGCTTTTCACAATAGTTCTCCCTTATTGTCATCTTTAATAGCCAAGTAAATTATAAAACATTTACATTGTGCTGACACACACAGGCCTATGTATTCTGGGTCCAGAGCCCCTTGGCAATGAAGTGTCCTTCATAGGCAGGTGTCCTAGTCCTTTTCACCTGAAGGCTGCTCTTCTTTCATCCCTTCCTGCCACCTCTCCCCTACTCCTACCTCTCTCTGCCTCTTCCTTTCCCCTCTCCTTCTCCTACCCCCACACACCCACCTTCTCTAGCTGGACAGGTGCCCAGACAAGGCCTGACTGAAGGTGGAACATTCTCTGCCTGGTGCAGGGTCAGTACCTATAGACCTCAGAGGCAATACTCTGCCCTTCAATCAGCACGCCTATCCCGTGAGTCACACCTACAAGTAGGAGTAAAGGATTGAATGTTATCACTCAAAAATGACACCTTGGGGCGGGCCAGGAAGTGCCATCTGTTGCCTGATGAGTGGATAGGGTTGCATGAAAGAGCAGAGGCTGAGGAGTGGGTGGGAGACTTTCACAACACACTAACACAAGGCGCCCAGACCTCTTTATCCTGCTAAGTTCTAGATCTGCAGAAGATTGAAAGAACACTGGTCTGCAGAGCCCTGGATTCTCCCTGATGGGCTTCCATTTTCCCAGCATGAAGCAGAATTCATTGAGAGAAAGTCGATCACTGCTTGCCAGAGGGCAGACTGGAGGAGAAACAGGAAGTGATTATTGAATGGTTACAGAATGTTTCCAGGAGTGATTAAACTTTGGAATGAAGTCACAGTGTTGATTGCACAACATTGAATACACTGAATGTTACTGAAGTGAACACCTAAATAAACAATTGTATGTTCTCTAAGTTTCATCTCTTCTCTGAAAGAACGACGGAAAAGAGAGGAGGAAGAAGTGAAGGAGAGATGGGGTGAGAAGAAGCCACCTTTGGAAGCTTTACTGTAGCTAGGGACCCCCATACATACACTGGCAACCTAAAAAAGGACACACATATCTTTTCTGAGAGACTACTTCACAACCATAAGGTGGTACCAGGACCATCCTTCTCTCCAGTAAGAACACAAATACAGCCACACATTCCCATTTGCCTTGAGAAGCAGCAATAGCCCTCAAGGAACGGGCATCCAGTGGTCAGAGGGAGAACTGTGGAACAAGCACATCTCCTTTGGATCACGTCTCTCCCAGCTGGTCACAAAGAACCAGTGCTGTGTGGTTCCTTTCATGTGTAGTATCTGCAAGGGTCATAGAGAGAAGTCAGAATGATGACTTCCAGGAGCTAAGAGCAAAGGGGGAACTCGTCTTTAATGGGTAGAGTTTTAGTTTAGGAAGATAAGAAAGTTCTGGAGATGGTTGGTAGTGATGGTAGCCCAACAGTGCAAATGTAATCAGTGCCACTAAAGTATATATATATGTATGTGTGTATGCATATGTATATATGTGTACATGTATATATGTGTATATGTATATGTATAGTTCGTCATAGTAAAAATTTATGTTATATGTGTTTTAGCACAATTTTAAAATTGTGTTTAGAGAGGGAACCATTAAGAAAACGTTATTTCCAATATTATTTGACTCTTTGGGTATTTGAATAGTATGAAATACTTATGTGGATAAATAAGATTGAGAAAAAAATTAAACATGAAAAAGGCAGGAAGTAAAAGATGAATTGTTCCAAGGAAGAAAAAAGAAGGAAATGAAGAGAAAGGAGATACAGAAACATCGGGAAACATCCAAAGGGAGCCTTGTGAAGCATGACAAGGCCTTAGAGGAACAGAAACACCTACTAACAGGGCTTCTGAAGCTGTCTGGCTGAAGAGTGTGACATACCCCTAAGATGAAGCAACCGCTCACCACCTGGTCTGCCGTGGCAGAGCCTCTGCTTGAAAGTAAACAAAATGAGAAGTGTTTAGGAGCACATCTCACTTCCGCACTGCTTTTCCCAACCCCTTCAACCCCCGGAGAGAAGCCTTGTATAAGGGCACTCTCTGCTACTATAATGAAATAACAAAGTCTGTATAGTTTATAAAGAAAAGAGGTTTGAGCTGGGGAGATGGCTCAATGGGTAGAGGAACTTGCTTGCAAACCTAATAACCTGAGGAGAGCTCCCCGGAACCTACATAAAAGCCGGATGCTATAGCATGACAGTGTGTAATCCCAGCATGCCTATGGGAAGTGGGAACCAGAGACGAGAGACTCCTTAAGCAGTGTAGAAAGGGGAGTACCAACACCTAACGTTAGTCCTCTGACCTCCACGCATGCACTTCGGCACACATGCAACCAGACTCACACATGAACACATCAGAGAGAGAGAGAGGGGGAGAGAGAGAGAGAGGGAGGTGCAAGGGCATGGGCATGATGCCAGTTTTTGCTCTGGCAAAGATCACATGGTAGGTGGTATCACAAGGGTGGGAAAACAAAATCACATGGTTTCTTAATTACTGTTCTATTGCTGTGAAAAGACACCATGACCAAAGCAGCTTATAAAAGGAAGCATTTAGTTGGGGGTTTGCTTACAGTGTCAAAGAAATAGTCTATTATCATCATGGCAGAGAGCATGGCAGCAAGCAGGCAGGCATGGTGCTGGAGAAGTAACTAAGGGCTTTACATCCTGATCTGCAAGCAGAGAGAGACAGAGACAGACAGACAGAGACAAAGAGAGGAGAGAAGAGGAAGAGAGAGGAAGGCGAGGGAGAGAGAGGGGAGGGAGAGAGAGATGAGAGAGAGGAGGGAAAGAGAGGAAGGGAAGAGAGAGAGTGGGAGAGACTGGGCCTGGGAAACCTTAAAGGCTGCCCCTGGCAACACACTTCCTCCAACAAGGCCATGCCTCCTAGTCTTTCTAATACTTCTCAAATAGTTTACAACTTCGGACTAAGCATGCAAATAGTATGAACCTATATATGATGCCAATATCATCTAAACTACCACACATGTTGTGATAGTTTTAGTTATCCACTTGACTGGATCCAGAATCCCCTGCTAGATGAGCCCCTGGCAATACTTCTGGAGGATTATGTTAATGAAGTAAATTGAGTGCAAAAGCCAGCCCACTGTGGGCGGCATCATTCCCTGGGCTGAGATTCTGAACAGTATAAAAAGGAGAAAGTAAGCTGAGCACAGACATCTGTCACTCTACTTCTTAATGGTGGGTGTGATAGGGCCAGCCTTCTCCAGCTCCTGTTGCCTTGACTCCTCCACAGTGATGCTTGAAACCTGAAACTGGTACCCAAAATAAGCCTTCCTTAAGTTACTTTTGTCAGGACATGTAACCAAAAGATAAATAGGAAGGCAGAGAATGTGCAAGGGATAATCTTAAGAGATGCCAGAGGTCCTACCTCTACTTAACATCACCACACTGGGAACTAAACATCTTATCCGTGAATCCTTGCAGAGCAAAACCACATTCAGATCACACAAGCCTTAAGTCACCTAAAATCCTGTTCTCAGGAAAGACAGCATGCTATCATCACAACAGCATGACAGAGAAGTGTGGGAGCCCACAGAGGTCTCCTAGCGAGGTCTGAGCTTGCTTTACACAACAGGGCTGCATTAGGGGATGGCTTGACCATGTGCATGGTCACCAGGTGTTTGGGATGGTCTGCACTTGGTTGTGCTGGGGAGAGGTCTTTTGCTCCACCCCTTGGCATTCCTTTAAAAGCCTTTAGACTAGACAGAAGGGGCTGGTGGGTTTTGACCCAGGCCCTCCTGAGGCTATCCTGTGTTCCTAACTGTCTCTCTCCTCTATATTTCTAACTAAATCTCTTATTCCTCACCCCTCAAGAGTCCCTGGGGTAAGTAAATGTGGGAGCTGGCCCCCCACAGAGAAGGAATAGACTTTAGCAAGCTAGGGAGTTCCCAGGGTCTGGAGGACTCTAGGAAATATGCCTTGGAAACAAGTCTTTGAAAGAGAAAGAACCATTCCTCAGTAGGGGGCAGTGGGCTAAGCCCTTGCTGCTCCTTATTGCTGAGGACCAAGGACAAAAACCTGCCCTGAGGAGTATCTCAGTAAATAGGAAGTTTCACACTATTTTCTTCAGGGGAAAAGTTGTTTCCTGGACTCTTACTCTGAGAGTGTCTGACCTTACACAAACTTCCCACTGTGTACAGAACACTCAAAGAACTGGGCTGACACAATCCCCATCCCACCCTCAATACCTACTTGAACTTCAAAGACCCATTGAGGGGGAGGTGTAGAAAGGGATTAACGACAAGAGGCTTAACACCACTTTCGTGGACAAGCAGATTTCACAGTTACATCTTCCAGGCAGATTTTGCAATAGCAGAATGAATATTCATCCAGAAATAAGAGCCCTGACCTTCTAACCCCATAAAGATGAAATCTGATGGCACAAAGTGAACTTTCATATAGATATCAGAATCTTGAACCACTCAGGGGCTGGGGGAAGGGAACAGTAAAAATATTATCTATGCTATTATGATTCTGAGATTATGAAATAAGCAAGAAAGAATGGCAAAACATTGGGATAGCGGGGTTTGTCTTTTTTCTCCTGTGAGTGTAAAAGGGAAAGAAAAGGGGGGATGCACCTGTGCTGGTAGTTTATGTCCACTTGACACAAGCTAAAGCCATCTGACAGAAGGAATCTCAATAAAGAAAACGTCTTCATAAGATGGGACTGTAGGCAAGCCTGTAAGGCAATTATTAATTAGTGATTGATGGGGGAGGGCCCAGCCCATTGTGGGTGGTGCCATCCCTGGGCTGGTGGTCCTGCATTCTGTAAGAAAGCAGGCTGAGCAAGCCATGAGGAGCAAGCCAGAAAGCAGCACCCCTCCATGGCCTCTCCATCAGTTCCTGTCTCCAGGTTTGAGTTCCTGCCTGACTTCCTCCAATGATGAACAATGATATGGAAGAGTAAGCCAAATAAAAAATAACCCTAACTAGGACAGCATTCAACCAATGTTTCCTAAAACCCTACTCAAGGGTTTCTCTTTTATGCTTCACAGCAGCCAAGGAGCTCAGACATTATCTCCATTTGAGTGTGTATGGGGGGGTGGTGTATGTTCGTTTTGTTGTGGTATCCTGGATTGAGCCTTAGGAATGCACTCTCCAGCTGAGCTACACTCTCAGTCAGGAACTCAGTGTTCAGGGTAGGGATGGGGGAAGTACCCTATAGTGTTGCACACAGGAAGTCAGAGGTTTTGCAATCCAGGTTTGCCATTACCTCTGTCCCCAAGAGGCAGTGTGATATATAAGCTGGTGACCTTCTATTGGCCCACATCAGTAGTTTGGATCGTAGAATTCTGTTCCATGTTTTAAAATACAGTCACCCAAATGGAAAGGCTAAGAGCCATCGGCCCAGAAATAAACTGAAGGCTTGGTGATACAGAAGTGAATATAGGCTAAAGGGATTCCCTGAACCCCTAAAATGAAGCCTCTCAATTCCTTTTGTTTGGTTGAGTTATATTTATTGATAGTTATCCTCCTAGATGCTATTACAGAAAAGACTTCAAATCTTTAAATCATTTTAAAGTAAACATAATACTTCCATTAAGTGTGCTTTATTTAAAAAAAAAACTGTTTTTCAAAATAAAACAAAGTTAAGAAGAAAACTGAAACTGTTCTGCATTTCCATAAATTCTTTAGTGTTTGTCTTAACGGAAAGCAGCTGGAGTCTCTCTCTCTCTAGGGTTTTTTCTGTGTAGCCCTGGCTGTCCTGGACCTCGCTCTGTAGACCAGGCTGGCCTCGAACTCACAGAGATCTACCTGCCTCCCGAGTGCTGGGATGAAAGGTGTGTGCCACCAAGGCCAGGCTCTCAAGAGAGACAAATTACACTTGAGATAACTGGGTAGGAGGGAGTCGGTTAATTCTCTCTGGAACACACTGACTTTTGTTTAGTTTTGTCTGTTTGTTTTAGGGTGTTTTTGATGGGGGGGGGTTGTTTTGTTTTTGAGACAGAGTCTTTGTGGCCTCGGCTGGTCTGGATCTATGTAGCTGAGAAAAACGCTGAATTCCTGATCCTCCTGCTTCCACTTTCCAAGTGGAAAGCATGATATTAACATTTTAAATTGGGGTTTTCCTATGCTAAAACTACAAAGTGGCTGTAATCAGGCTTTTCAGAATTTCCGAAACGGGGTCAATGACCCAGCAGAACCTAGGAAAAAGAGTTTCAGTGCTCACTCTCATGATTGAGCCGCTTCTACATCCATAAACTTATGCTGCACCAACCCCTGGGTCTCCCCGTCTGGCCTGCGGTGGCGTCAATATCAGTGCCACGGACCTATCACCTCCCTCCCCAGCTTTGCGGTTCCTCCGCACTGGCTCAGCCACCCAGACTGCAGTACCCACCCCTCCCCGGCGGCGGGGCGTCCATCCCAGCTGCGAGCACCCCATCTCTGTTTTCTGCCGGTTCTGCCCGCCTCCGGTGGTACTCTGCCAGGCCAGGCGGAAACTCAGAAGCAGATTTAGATGCAAAATGAGTCTGAGCACCTACTCCAGCCAGCCCAAACCTTAACTCGGCATCCAGAGAGAGTTGTGGCAGGAGGGACAGACAGCTTTAGGAGCTCAGGAAGGTGAAGGTGGCGGGCTGTGGCCACACTTCTGCTAGATTCCCTTCCTCGCCAGAGGTGAGGATGAAGCTGGCTGCCACTAAGGAACAACTCACACCCCACCCGACCTCACCAGGGGCAAATCTGGCTAACCCAGGCTGGGACAGGAGTCGCCACTCCACTGGGTACCTGGGCTGGAAGAGAGAAGAGCTCCCCAGGGCTCTGCGCAGCTCGTTCTTGAAGCTCCAGAATTCTCCGTCCAGGTAGCGGTGCAGGGACGAGTCCCCAAGGCCCAGGTCGGGAGTCGGCTCCATCTGTGTGGTTGAGGCTGCAGGCTGTTCTTTCTACACACCTCCTCAGAACTCTCGGCTTATGGGCCCTCCTACCTATCATTCCACTAGACTGGTTTCCTCCCAGCTGACTGGCCTGTCTCCTCCCTCTTCACCTGTCCCTCACACGCCCTCCCTCCTAGGCTTGAGGCAAAGAGCTGTCCAGAGCATTTGAGCTCCACCGGTGTTCTCCCATCCTTACTAGGAACCACTCATGAACTCTAAGCCCTTATCCCACCAGTAAGTTGTCTCTCCAGATTTGTGGATCACTAGAAGCAAGCGTCAGCTCCTTGAAAGGGATGCTGGTCTGATTTCTCTGGGCCACAGCCAGATGCTCAGCGTTAAGCCATTTCATCTACTCAGCAGAAGCACCCGCCCAGCCATTTGGCCTGGCTCCCAGGACCTGAGGTGGTCTGGCCTCTGCTCAGATCCCACCACCCCAAACTGGGCATTATGTACCTTCCATCTGGAGGCTGTACAAACCTACAGGATGGCAGGACAAGGTACTTGGGAACTACAGACAGAGGTAATGAACACAACTCACCCACCAGGAATCTCTATCTATCTACTACTACCTATCTATCTATCTAACTATCTATCTCTCCCCATTATTGCTGTGGTCATATACAAGAAAATGTCCACTTCTCCCTTCCTTTCAAAGGCAACTTTGTGCTGTCTTCAGGTCAGGGGTTGCCACCTCAAGGAGTAGTTTCCTTTGACTCACAAATTACCACAGGTTGATTGCCTTAGAAGGCACAAATGTAATTATTTATAGTCCCAGAAGACAGAAATTGAAGCTGGATTTCCCAGGGCTAAAATCGAGGTTTTGGTAGAGCTGGGTTCCCTTTGGAGGCTACTGAGGAAAAATCTGTTCCCATGGCTTTTTCTAGCTTTGGGGGGCGGGGGGGGGCGGCTACCTGCTTTCTTGCCTCTCTGCTCCTTTCTCTGGCCTCAAAGACCATCACTCCAACCTCTGCTCCCAGCATTCCGTCTTCTTTTCTTCTCACTAGCCTTCTTGACTCCCTCTTAAATGACTCATATACTCTGATTCCACCTGTATAATACAGGATAGCCTTCCTATCTCAACATCCTGAAGTCACATCAGCAATGTCACCTTTGCCAAAAAAAAAAAAAAAAGCCACATATTCTTAGGTTCCAGAGATCAGGACATAAGCATTATTGGTGGGCCATTTGTTCGTCTACCACACCATCTGTGTAACTTCAAGAAGCAATACCCACCTGATGGCAGAGAGTAACATCCCTGCTCCCACGTAATAGGAATCCAGGAGGTGGGAGCATTCAGAAGACTGAGTGGTTGGCTCAGGGTCATTCTTTCTGCTCTGCCCCTCTATCAATCATTTCTCTGTATTTTCTTTATCTTTTCATTTACACTTGTCTCTTCCAATCTATAGTAAGGATGTTGTCAAGTACTATGTGTGCCAAACTGAAGAAGCATCTTCTCCGTTATTTCATGGGAAACAATACCATATGGCTCTGTGTAGTGTGGTCACCATCAGCACCCACATTTTAGGGGTTTTAAAGACAAAAGTTTATTTCTCGCCCATGCCACCTGGGAATTCTACTTCTGTCCTCTCACTTCAGGTCCCAAATAATAGGATCATCAACATGTGTCGCCACACAGACTTTCACAGCTGGAAAGAACACAGGTGACATCCAGATTCAATTAATCAGGCAAAGCATTTCACTGCTGACTTGGGAAAGTAACATCCTAGGCATGCCCAGAAGGCCAACACCCAAATCAGTCTGTGAGCAGTGCTGGTGACTACTGAATCTGCTACTTTAGCGACTCTTTGCCTTCCACAGGTAGAGTGAACTCCCCTCTCTGCAAGGGAGGCAACAAGGACCCACACTGTCACAGCATCAAGTCCAAAGTCCCTTCAGGAGGCACAGTGGTCACTGCATCAGTCAGGATGTATTTTCTCCTGACCTAAAGATCTAGAAACTAGGAAGACAAGTGACTGCCCTGTCTTCTATTGCACGCAGTTCAAGTAGAGGTGGGGAAACCTTCTGCTGTTACAAGTCACCATAAGTTTTTGGAGAATTGTGCATTACATGTCTATGGAAGATACTGGAAGAATGTTGTTGGTGAATTTAAATATGTACACATAATATTAAATATAGACACACATAAATAATGTGTCTGTGTACATATGTGTATGCCCATATATATGAATATATATATATATATATATATATGCCCATATATATGGGCAGGAAGGATGGTATTGGAAGGAGGTTCATTCTAAGAAGTGATAGATGATGAGAACAGAGAGATGGCTCAGCAGTTCAGAGCACTTATTGCTCTTGCAGAGGATGCAGGTCTAGTACCCAGCACCCACATGGTGCCTCACAACCATCTGTAGTTCTAGTTCCAGGGGACCCAATGCCCTTTTCTGGTCTCCATAGGCACCAGGATCACATGTGGTGGATACGTAGATGTAGGCCAAATACTACACACATAAAGCAAATATTTTAAAAATTTAAAGAAGTGATAGGAGTTAGAGAAAACCGTCATTTGTTTGTGGCATGCTTAATGAAGCCATGGCTCCAGGAGACACCAAAAGCACAAAAGAACATTGTATGTGGCTGACATTGCTATGATAGCCATTTTTTAGCAAGAAGTGGGCTTAGAAAAGACACAGCTGGTCAGGCCTGGTGGCACACACCTGTAATCCTATCATTTGGTAGATGAAGGCAGAAGGTCATAAGTTCAAGGCCAGCCTGGGCTACATGAGACCCTAGCTCAACAAACAAACAAAGCAAAAGAAAGACACAATCGTTTTGCAAGTGGAGTGAAAGGGAATAAAGAGGAACTTTCGGGGTGGAGGAGATAATTGCTTCATAACTTCTTTTCTATTAGGAAAAGATAAACCTGAGTAGTAGAGAGGTTTTTGGGGAGGGGGAGCTGTTTTTAGGACAAAGGTTAATGAGGAATCAAGACCTCCAAACTCCACACTGTGACAAGGATAGAATCGAAGGTCCAGCTTGAACGCTGGTGACAAACAGACTTCACTCTGACAAACAACCCCCTCCTCACTTCCAGACCACACTGCTCCAAATGATGCCCATGTGAAGCTTTACAGGCTTCTGCGTCAGAGACCAAACCTAAATCCACTCCCCTTGATTGGCAAAGGATACTAGAGATGACACTCATAATCCAGACTATCCTGGAGGATACTAGAAGATACTTTGCACATGCCAGACCTTCTTCCAAGGGCCAGAGACACATAATCCTTTTCCCTGCCCAGAGCAGTAAGAATCAAAAGTTCCTTAGCCATCTCCAAGGCACTTCCTGCGAATCTTTTAATATTAGCAAGGAGAATCTGTGAGATAACCAACTTAGGAGAGTTGCCTTAGAGTCACTTGGCTAAATTAAATAGGTCCGCTGGCCACGGTTTTAGTTTCCTGCTGCAGAAATACTACAAGCTGATAGGTTAGCAACAGAAACCTGTTTTCTCACAGATAGGAAGGCTATCCGTCTGAAGCTGAAATGTCTGTCAGCAGTGTCTTGTCCTGTGAGCTATAGGGAAGAATCCTTCCTTACCTCTTCATAGACTCTAGTGGCTTCCAGAAATCTCCAGCATTCCTTGATTTGTAGCTGTGTTGTATTGTTCTAATAACTGTCTTGCTCATCGTGTGACCTTCTTCCTTGTGTTTATTTTCAAAGTTCCCTCTCTCACAAAGACACGAGTCACTGGGTCAAGAGCTCAGCCTAATCCAGTATGTATGACTTCTTCTCAACCTGATGACATCTGCAAAAATCTTATTTCCAAAAAAGGAGAACTTCTGATGTTCCAAATGAACATATTTTGTGTGTGTTGGGAGTACTATTCAAACTATTACACTCACCCCAAATTAATCTTGGGCCAATAAATGGAAAGAAATAATCACTGTTCATTTAGATAATTGATTTCTGTGTTAACCATGTACCAGAGAACCTAGGTTTGTTTGTTTGTTTTTTTAAAGGCTCAATGGCATTCTTGCCATGTTCTAAAGGTTGAGCATAGACATTTAAATTTTCAGAAACCTCTTCTTCACCCTACGTGAATGGTCCCCCACTGCTGCACAGTGGCTTGCTGAAACCTTGAAGCAAATGGTGAGAGAGAAAAAAAGATGGTCTGTGTAATGTTACTGTACCCGAGTTGGTTCGGATTTTGATCACAGCACTGTGAATATTGTGTATTCTGTGTTTAAAAGCAAATTGAAGTGTTTAGGGGCAGAAAAGTGTGTGTATGTGTGTGTGTGTGTGTGTGTGTGTGTGTGTGTGTGTGTGTGTGTAGGTGGGATAAGAAAAAGGTAGACTTTTGAATCTACTCAGAAAAGAAAAAAGAGAGAATATGGATATAATAAGATTAAAAAGTAGATAATTGAATCTACTTTTAAAAAGGAACTACTTGTTTTAAATAGGATAAGAAATGAAATTTTTTGTCTGAATTTGTCAAATGTTAATGGACCAGACATTGTTAATGTATATAATGGAGTTTTTTGTCTGAATCTGTCAAATGTGAATGGCCTAAACATTGTTAATGTAATTCTTGAGTGTATATATTGTATATACTTTTTCTTACATTTGTTATACCTTTTTTTAAATTTTAAACAAAAAAGGGGAAATGTGGTTGATATATTATGCACCTCAATAAACTTATCTGGGGGTCAGAGAACAGAACAGCCACTATATTAAACATAGAGGTTAGGCAGTGGTAGCACACGCCTTTAGTCCTAGCCTTCTAGAGGCAGAGATCTATCCAGATCTCTATGAGTTCAAGCCACATTGAAAACTGCCAGGCATGGTGACTCATGCCTTTAATCTCAGGAAGTGATGTCAGGAAGCAGAAAGGTATATAAGGCATGAGGACCAGGAACTAGAACTGGTTAAGCTTTTAGGCTTTCAGCATCAGTTCAGCTGAGATCCATTCAGGTGAGGACACAGAGGCTTCCAGTTTGAGGAAACAAGATCAGCTAAGGAATTGGTGAAGTGAGGTTAGCTGTGGCCCGTTCTGTTTCTCTGATCTTTCAGCATTTACCTCAATACCTGGCTCCGGTGTTGTTTTTATTAATAAGACCTTTAGGATTCGTTCTACATAGGTGTACATGTGTTTGTGTATTCATCTGTGTCTGTATGTGTACGCTTGCATATGTACGTGGGGAGCGGGCAGAAATGGGCATAAGGACTTAATCACCACCTTTGGTCACCAACCAATTCTAGCAAGAAAGGCATATCAACTAATGATAATTGGGCTGCTTTGTTCTTGTTCCCTGACCTTAAAGAGTTCCTCACTCAACTATGTACCTTTCTAGAACTTTAGATTTTCTTGGGTTTTTCACCCCAAAGCTATTTGACAAAAACATCTCAGTCTAACTTTAAGTTATTTTCAAAGCTTTGTTTCAGCTATGATGCACTTCAAAACCTGTGAACACATCTCCCAACATTAAGATTAAAAGACTTTGAGCCAGCCTGGCTCCTGGGACTCAATTATTTTCCTTAATCAATAACCTGAGCTGCAATCTATATGCAACTCCTTAGGTGAAACTCATAGGCCCTAGCTTTGTGACAATCCTTGTATATATTTTTAATCATCAAAACTCTATTTAAACTATTATTATTATTATTATTATTATTATTATTATTATTATTAAGACAGTACAGCTTAAGAAGAAATCATCTTCATAATAATCTACAGGTACAGATGCCCAGTAGAATGGGATGTTTCCATGAGACAAACACACTACATTACAGGCAATGGGGAATCTCCCCACACCCATTCACACCACACCAGATACCAGAGAAAGATGGCAGCGGCAAACATGTGAAGGCACAGCAGAAGAAAAAGACATTCAGGGTCTGTGGTCTTGGGGCCTTGCCTATCTGAGATTCACCCATCAAGGATTTTCTTCTTGGTGGGCTGATACCTCGAACTTCAATTGTCACCTGCTGCTCCTCTGACAGGGCCACCAGCACATATGTATGTTTGTATGTGTATGTGAGGAGAGGAGGCAGGGGAGAAGGAGCAAAATATGGCTTCTCTCAGTCACCTCATGCTGTTATCCATTCTCAGTTATAAGTCAATAAAAACCACAGAAGGGAGTCTTTCGTCAAGACCACCGGCTCCCAAATAACCACACAGAGACATATTATTAATTATAAATGTTTGGCTGATAGTTTAGGCTTGTTACTAACTATCTCTTACATCTTAATTTAACCCATATTTTTTATCTATATTCTATCATGTGGCAGTACCTTTTTTCATCATAGCATGTTCATGTCCTGCTTCCTCTACATCTGGCTGGCAATTTCTGTGACTCCTCCCTTCTTTCTCCTAGCATTCTCTCTGCTCCCAAAATCCTGCCTAGCTACTGGCCAATCAGATCTTTAATAAACCAATCATAAGGCACCTTAGCAAAGACACAACTTTACAGTGTATAAAAAAATTATTCCATAACATTTCCCCCTTTTGTCTAATTAAAAAGGAAAGTTTTAACTTTAACATAGTAAAATTATATACAACAAAATCAGTTATGAAATAAGAATTATAGTTACAATAGTCAGTTTATTTGTATTTGGCAAAATTAGAAAAAATAATCATCTATCTTATTTTTGTGAGTCTAAAGTTTTATACCTAATTTGCCTTTTATCATAACTAATGAAAACTTTAAGTCTAATCATTTAGTCTTTAACTCCATCAAAGACTCCAGAAGGGTGTAATGTTACCTAACAACAGGGACATCTGGCTGCCTGGACAATCACCAAAGTTCTTCTGTAACACTGGAGCATCTATCTTTGGACTATAGGCCTAGTATATCTGACAGACATTTCTGAGAAGCAGGGAATTTTGAAGGACTATCCTACCTTGTCTTGGCAAAGTTTGGCAGTTGCTTTCTTTTGCATCCTGATGATCCAGTTTGGACAGTGTATTGTCAGCAATTGAGGCAAGGGTAATTTCTTTGCCCAGTAGCTAGCTTTTGCCACAAAGAAAGCAAACTCCATACAAAGGTTTTTTTCAATGCCCATGATCATCTTTTGAAGTAAATTGGACTGCCAGGAGCAGACATATCTCACTGTCAAGACAAGCTTTATGTTATTAAAATATTTTAAATGCCATATTCTGTAAGTCTCTGAAGTGTTTGAAGACCATCTATCCATACAAATATATCTGTTTAACCTTGAATACATACCTAATATGACTGCAAGGTTGATTATTATAAATAACTAACTACTAACCTCTATTTCTTAATTATACATTACCTTTTTAGGTGAGCTGCATAAACATAATACCCCAAACAAGAGTAAAAACAGATATACAGTATAGCAAAAATAACTTTAAATTTCTATCAATAAACCAAAATCCATACCAATGTAAAATACATATGATTAATATTTGCTTTGGGGATTAGAGTAGATTCAGTAATCTACCTTTTTATCTCATAATTTCTCTATAATATACCCCTTTTCCTTCAGAAAGAGAACTTTGAATCTAACTCCTCTGTTTAGGTTTTTTTCCCTTATTATGACAAATAATAAGTTGCAACAACACCCCTAAACAAAGACAAACATCATTTGGGAATATGGGCATTGTTTTTTTCTAGATTTGCTTCCTATTGTCTGGGGGCACTGTCATCTTTAGGGGACCCTGAGAAAATTTAGGATAATGGTTAAGTCTTGACTGGAGTAGTCTGTAAGGCTGTATCATCTCAGCCAGCAGCCTTGAAGTTGTTCTGGATGCAAAACTCTGAGGAAACTGCAACAGAGGTGTTCTAAGATATTGGATCACCTGGGCCATCTGTTTTTATTGGTGTTTTGTCCCCTTGCTCTGAAAATACATAAACTTTGGAAGTTAACATACATATTTGCATTAATACAAGTATGGACTGTGTATTGTACACAATCAGCCAAAGATGATTTTTTGTTTTATGTTTGAGCAGGTAAAATATACATTATATGTCTCATAGTTTTTCTAGGTTTATTTCTTTATGTCTGCGGCCAGGATTTTCAAGGGTCTTCATTGATCTTCTTCAACCCTGAATGAATCCATATCCCTTCATTTTCTGTGGGAACAAAAGCATAATCTTTTCCCAAAAGCAACACGTCTTTTGACTTCCATTTTGAAGTCAAGATATTTTTTAAATATATAGGAATCTTTTCCCCAAAGTAACACGTCTTTTGACTTCCATTTTGAAGTCAAGATATTTTTTAAATATATAGGATAGTTTAACCCAGTAATTTTCATAATCCAATGTCACTTAATAGCTATTGTTTGATCATCAGCAATCAAGGGATTTAAAAACAACACAATAACATATAAGATCCAGACTCCCTGTATATTTTCCATCTCTACATGGCCTATTGTTTCTTTGTTTTATTTTTCTCTTTAAAGACTTTATTATTTTTAAACTATTTCTCCTATGACTGTCTATATCCTTTCTCTTTTCTATCCCAAGCCTATATACATTTTTAAACACACTGTAACCCATTTAGAGGTTTTTTTCCCCAATCTGGATCTGTCTTTACTGCATATCTGTAAACTTTTCTATTTGCATGAGCAAAACCTGAAGCCCGACACAGGACTTAGTTCATGGTGTACTGGCGGCTTAACCCTGCAGGCAGCTGCCAGGAGACACCTCTCTGTACAAGGGCCCAAGTGAGAGACTTTGCGACTAGGAAACTGTGCTTGGCTCTATTTTTGTGTATCTGGAACTTTTTCTTAAGCTTTTATCAGTTTTATGTGAATATACGTGGCCTTGCCCCATGTTAGAATGCCATTGGTAGGCGGAGTCTTTCGTTGGACTGCAGGCTCCCAAATAACCACACAGAGACTTATTATTAACTAAGAATGCTCAGATGATATCTTAGGCTTGTCACTAACTAGCTCTTACATCTTAAATTAATCCATATTTATTATCTACATTCTACCATGTGGTGGTACCTTTTCTCAGCAGGGCATGTTCATATCCTGCTTCCTTTATGTCTGGCTGGTGACTACCGTGAGAAAATCTGTTTGAATTCTTTTCAGTAAAATTGGAAATGCTTTGATTCACAAAACTCAAGGAAAACTTGGACATAACTGGAGAAGGTCATTGGTGTGAAGAGCATCACAAAACACTGGAACTAGCTGTCTCAACTCTCTGTCTATATTTGTAAATTTTTTCCTCTCTCTCTATCACTGTCTTTCCTGTCTTCTTCTCTTAGGGCAGACCAAAGCCCATTAGTTCCTAAGTAGGAACTACAGAGATCAACAGGCCCCCAACCTCATATTTCTCAGCTCTAACCATAAGAAACTACCTTTACCAGGCGGTGGTGGTGCACACCTTTAATTCCAGCACTCCAGAGGCAAAGGCAGGTGGATCTCTGTGAATTTTCAGCCAGCCTCATCTACAGAGTGAGTTCCAGGACAGCCAGCACTACACAGAGAAACCCTGTCTGGGAAAACAAGAGAGAGACGGGGGGGGGGGGGGGACTACCTTTGTTTCTCCCTCATTTCCAGCTGCAGCAATAATTCTAGTATGACTTTGGCTTCGTACAGGTCAGCTACCCACTACAGAGCAAACAAATGCAGTTGAGTGTGTGACAGGAACCTCTATGAGGATGCTATGGCTTTATGGGTCGAACGTGGAGGTGCTGCCTACTCTGCCACCCCATCCAGCAGCTTCCTGAGGATTGGCTTTGACAGCCACCTCTCCTGCTTTCCAAGATCCTCCCCAGCCCTCTCCTTTTTTCCAAAGCCTTCAACCTGACAGGCAGCACAGCTGGACAAAGATGTTGCCCTCTCCAGAATGCTGAGGAGCCTCTTAAACAGCTCTACAAAGAAGTAACCAAAAAGTACCCAGCTGGGGACTAGGAGTCCTTCAGTGCCATCAGGAAGATCGGAGAGGTCAGAGGCAGCAGAGCAGACGTTCCAGCTAATCCTGGGCCAGCCCCAGAAATCTCTCCCATGAGAGATTCCAGATGAAGATCTGAGGAGAAAAGCTGGTGTGAAGAAAGCCAACAGTGATTAGCCTTGGAGAAGAATGAACTGGTCTATAGTCGACTGGAGATGGCATCAGGATTAGTCCCCAAGAGCTGTCCAGGTCTTCAGTACAAGAGCAAGGCTCTAAAACTGTCTCTGACTTCTCTCTGCACTGCACCTGTCCTCATGACCCTGGAAGGAATAGCAGACCAACACTCTCCCTCCCAATACAGCAAGGTCATTTAGAGGGCATTCCCACATGCGGTGGTTGATGGTAGGTTATAGCATAGCCTCGTGCGTTTGGTGGGCCAGTTTCCTTTAAGCTGCTTCTACAAATGAACAACCAGCCATGTTTAATGACTTGCCCAAGGGCACATGGCTCTTAGCGGCCTCCTGAATGCCCTATTCAGGGCTCACATAGCTGAGTTACACTCTGTGGGACTGATGCCAGGACCTCATTAATGGATGCTGCTTTTATGGAGGCTCCAGGGCATGAATGTCACCACCCAGGGCTTTGGTTCTGTAGCAAGGTACAGCCTGTCCTCAGCATTTCAGTGTGTGAATTTTCGAAATCATAGAGCCATAATAAAGTCAAGAGCTTACAGATACCCTGGGGCTTGTCCAGACAGTTCCTTCTTTTCAGATGAGGACACTGTTGGGGGTGGGGGTGGGGTCCTCCAATGGTCATCGTTCAGAATTGTTCAGAAACGTGAAGTAAGAAAAATGGCAAAATTGGGAGCGGGGCAAAAAAAGCTGCTCTGAGGAACAAAACAGGCAGGCATTAGAGCTTTCCTTCACGCTGTTGCTCTGGGGTCAGGCTCACGATGAACGCAACAGTGGCGGAGGGAACACATGGACAGTTTTTACGTATTGAAACCTCTTATCCCAAATTCTAGACAAATGTCCACGGAGAGGGAAGGGATAGACTCCAGAAAGAGCCACCACAGTGTCTTCAGGAACGGCAAGGTTATGGAGGACATTACAAGGGGCCGTGGCCAAAGAAGGGGTCACCCACGGCTGTCTGTCCACAGGAGCTGCTCGCTTGTGAGTCCCACCAGGTAATGAGGACAGTTTTGATGGGTGGATGGGAGGACAGTTTGACTGGAGGCATGGTTTAAAGAGCCACAGCTCTGGGGTGGGGGGCAGGTCATGGTTAATTTCGAACAGTCGTACTGGCCACACTTTTTTTCTACAGTGCCCTGTAGACTTCCCAGCATGTGTAAGACAAGACTCTGAATAGAAAAGCATAAATGACTACTCTATGATGAACCAAGCTACCACAGTTTTCCACGTTATCTTAACTAGAAGCTTTTGTCCAGAGAAATCCTCAGTTCAACACAGTGTGTGCTTGCATAACATACAAGAAAATGGACGCCACGTATACCCAAACTAGACATCTAGTAGATGTGTCTATATGTAACTTAGGTTCACTTTACCTCTCCTCTATCCTTTCGTTCGCTCCCAAGAATACAAACTAGAGAGTGTTATTCAGATTCTGACTAAGGCAAAAGAGTTCTGTGGAGAGTGAAGGCCAGGCCTTACACAAAGGCTACTAAATTAGTATATGAGAGTGACCTGTTGGCAAAAGGGCAGCTGGAGACTGCCAGGCGGAGGCCATCTGGAACTGTCCAGAGCCACTGGCACTGAACCCCAGGGTGCCTGAAGGTAACATTATAACACAAAAATGCTAATGACACATGTCATGCATGGATTTATAAAGACGACTACACGTAACAGAGCATGCACATGAAATTTCATGCTATGAAAATGACCCAAAAGCCCAACAACGTGACACAAAAGCCCCAGTCCTTTGTACATCAAGTGTCTAAGCTTTCTCTCTGCTCTCGACCACTCTCTCTTTGGAAGTGTATTTTTTGTTCATTTGTTTGTTTTTCAAGCCTGAGTTCCTCTGTGTAACAGCTCTGGCTGTCCTGGAACTTGCTCTGTAGAGCAGGCTGGCCTTGAACTCAGAGATCTGCCTGTCTATTCCTCCCAAGTGCTGGGATTGGGAAGTGTATTCTTAATCTTTTATTTTGCTTGCTACTTTCCACATGGACCACAAGAACCCAGAACTCCCTAGTGGTGCTTACCATATTCTGATATCTGCGACTATCATGATTACAGGCAATATTTTAGTGCCAAGCTATAAAAGACGTATCAGAACCATCCCTCTAATTAGATGATTTTAAGAAATCAAATGGGAAGTCACTCTTAGTTCTTTTCTCTAGATTAGGAAATATCTACCTGTCCAGAGCTGCAATTTATCTTGTTTAGCAACTTAAGGGAGCGGAAACACTCATTGGACAGCTAGAAACAGGAAGGTAATCACATGAGCTTTTTATGTTCTACTTGCTTTGGTCAAATGAGCCTTGAGAGGCAAAGTGGGAAGTAATAAAACTCAAGAAGCAGAGAAGACTAGATTATTTCTCAACTCACTCTTAGGACACGTGAACATGTTATGTATTTATTCATGGATATCTGGACTTTTTTAAAAACTACTTATTTTTATGCATATGTGTGGGTTTGACTGTGTGAGTTTATGCGCAGGATGATTGTAGTCTCCTCATTTGTTATATGTGTAAGTGCCACAGCGTGCGTGTGGAGATCAGAGGACAACATGAGGAAGTGGGTTTTCTTCCCTTTCACCCTGTGGATTCCGGGATACCGTCAGCTTTGGCGGAAAGCGCCTTTACCCGCTGAGTCCGCTCGCCAGCTAAGCAATTTCTGTTATTTAAGCAAAGCAAAGATTCGCGACTCTCAGGATCCAAGAAGGCGCAAAGAGTCACAGAGTCCTCAAGTCCAGCCTGGTGGTGTAATTTTGTAACCCAGCTGCAATTGAGATGGTTTCTAAAAATAACAATAATAATCCCTGTGCTAAAATGGTTAGCGTCTCGCTAGAACGGAAACGGCACCTAGGACAGGGTTCCCTAGAAGGCTAGGTGGAAGTGGGAGGAACTGTGGGTGCCGGGGGCGGGACTTCGTCTCCTAGCAACGGACCCAGCGATTGGCCAGCTCTCCCTCAGCTGAGACCAATGACCAGGCGCGCTGCCAACGCTCGGCTTTACGTCTGCGGCTGCGCGGGGGATTCGAATCGGCTTCGGGGTGGGTGACCAGAGGCGGCGTCTGGTTCGGCGTCGCGCCGCCGTGCGCGCTTTATCTCGTCATGGACAACCTAGAAAATGTCTTTCGGTAAGTGTCCCTCAGGGGGAGTGAGGGCGCGAGCGGCGCTGAGAGCCGGCCAGGGCGGTTGAGTCCGGGTGCCGCGGCCGGGCCTTCTCCTCAGCGGTTCCCTTGGGCCCCAGCAGGGCTCAGCCAAGGCGGCGGCCCCGGGCCACACGAGCGAGCGGGGGCTGCCAGCCGGCCGCCGTCCTGTGGCGGGGTTTGGGCTGCAGCCGGCCGCCGTCCTGTGGCGGGGTTTGGGCTGCAGCCGGCCGCCGTCCTGTGGCGGGGTTTGGGCGGCGTGCGGACCTTCCGACGTGGCGGGTGTCTTCTCCGCGGGGAACCGACCTCCTCCAGACCGACGCCCCGCCTTCGAGTCCCCGAACCCTGGGTGGTGGGGTGTTTAGGAGAGAATTTCAGTCTCTTAATAAAGACGCTGGTCACCTAGGGAAAGAATTTACTATTTCTCACTTACCTGCTAGGTTTAAAAAACAAAACCAAAAAAAAACTGAAGCTGAATTTTATGGGGAAAAAAAAATGGGAGTCATTTGTTTCTACCTGCAAGCAGATTTTTTTTTTAAGTTCCCACACTGATTGCTTTTTTTTTCTTTTCTTTTCCTTTTTCTTTTTTTCTTTTGTTTTATTTATTTGTTTATTTGTTTGTTTATTTATTTATTTATTTATTTATTTATTTATTTATTTGCCTTACCCAGCCTGTGTTGTAAAACTTTTAAAATTATTAAATCATATTACAGGAAGTAAAATTTTATTTTTATCAGCCCTTTGGGTATCCGAAGAGTCAGGTACCCAAAACCTATTGGCGTAAAGCAATTTAATTTTTAATTATATCTACTAAATATTCTCTTTTGAAAGCCCCTCCCCATTAAAAAAAGACACTAGGTATTTTGACTTTTAAAAGGCTAGCTTGTTTTAACGATAGATGTTTTAGTATTAAGTGACAGTGTGCGTAAGCCATTTTCCCAGGGAGTAGGGTTGGTGTGAGGCTATTGAATGTTTACCTTGGACAAATAGTTGTATTCTTATTTTGCTAAATAAGAACCTCAAAGGGCAAAAGTAGTGGTGCTGGCAATTCAGGCATGCTGAAAAGAATCCAAAAAGTGAAATTCCTTGACTTAATTTAAAAAATACTAGAACTGCTAAAATCTATACTACTTCTGTGCACAAAATTATGAAAAAGCCATTGCTGTCTATAGTTTCTCTGAATAACCATTTCAGTATGCCAGTGAATTGCATTTGGAGGTTGATTTTCTAGTCATTTCTGGAAAAAAAAAATGCTGCTTTTAAGTTCTTTTCCCCTCATCATTTCTCAGTTTGAAAACCTATGATGGTTTTCCAACTTGCTTCCTATTCAGAATAGAGTTTCTTCCCATCCTGCCTCTCTGAGGTTGTACTAGCTCTTCTCTCCTGGTCCCACATACTACCCACTAGGACTCTGCTGTAGCTCCCTAACCCATTCCTACTTGTGTTCCCACCCTGTTCCTTTCCGTGAAAGAACAAAGACTGTTAAAATGCAGATAGAACTTGCCACCTCTTCTGCTCCACCTGACTTTGTCCTTCAAGTTCTGTCAGCCTTTTGATTTCCCTCACACAGCTGTGGTAGCTATCTAGCATTGGTCACTTGTCACTCCCTCTGCTTACTCCTTAGTTTGCCACTCCCCTTCCCCTTTTTATTACTTCATGTGACACGGCACTGTTTTTATGATTTTTGTTTGTTTACCCCTCTAGCACCCGAGGTCATTGGAATTTGATTTGCTTGCTTGGCTCCTTGAGCTGAGGCTAGGTGTTGGGGAAGTAAGGAAAGGAAAGCCCTCTAGGAGCTCTGTGGGTGTTTACCAGCACTGTCATCGTGAGCTTTTCCTCTGGGACAGGGTTAGATTTGGACTCAAGCAAACTGTCTCTGGGGCTGTCCCACCAAAGGAGAGGCTTTCTTTGCATCTTATTCTAACTCCCTGTCTTGTCTATGCTCCTGAGAATAAGGAGAAGGGCCTGAGTAGACCTGTCTCGGTCCCACTGGGTGGCGGTGACATTAGGGACCAGTAAATCTAGATTGACCTGGGGGCAAATACTGCTTCTGATTTTTCTGAACACCTCTGAATGATTGTCCTTTTATGTGATGTTTGGGTTGATACTCAAAATTTCCATTTTTCAAGCATATAGATGACATAATATAGAATTTATCTTTGGCTTCTAGGAATTATTCCTAATTTCTCATGTATGTACTTTTCTGTTCTAGCATGTTTGAAGCCCATATGCAAAGCTACCAGGGTAATGACCCACTTGGGGAATGGGAAAGGTTAGTGTGTATTTTTTTGTTTGTTTTCCTTTAAACAAAGGAACCATATGCTACCCTGTGGAATACTAATATCCATATTTTTCTAGCTTTATGAAGTGGATAGAAGAGAATTTTCCTGAAAATAAAGAATACTTGATGATATTATTGCAACATTTAATGAAGGAATTTTTAGATAAGAAGAGGTACCATAATGACTCAAGATTCATCAATTATTGCTTAAAATTTGTGAGTATAATTTCAGGTAGATAACTAAATATAATGTTTTACTTTTGGTCCCCCACCCCACCCCCACCCCCGTTAAGATCATTTTAGACTGCCTTTCCATACCAATTTCTTGTTTATATTCATGAACTTTTTTAGAAGTGACATAGTCAGAGGTATGTATTGTAGTCTTAGCTTCTGAAATATTGAGGAACCACATTTCGTATGAGGAACATGAGATAGAAACAAAAAGTTAAATGAATGGTTGGATACGAAATGTGGTTGAAGCCAGTTGTGGCTCATACCTTTAATCCCAGAACTTGTGAGAAAGAGGCAAGCAGATTTCTGAGTTGAGGCAACCTGGTTCACATAGTGAGTTCCAGGCCAGTTAAGGGTATGTAGCATGACCCTGTCTCAAAAAAAAAAGGAAAGGAGGAGGAGGAGGAGAACTGTGCTTGAGAGAGAGAAAATAAGCAAGAGCTCTTAGATGCTAAGGTCTCTGGGAGTTTGAGCTCAGAGACGAACTGTGGTACTAAAAGGAGAAGGTAGGACTCTCTTTATGTTTATATTATGGCTTCCAGGTCAGTGAGTGCATGTGATTCCTGGGTGTGGGAACAAGTATGTCTCTGACTCTTGTGCCTTCTCTTGGTTTGTCCTGTCCAACTTTGATGTGGAGTGTCAGGTCTCATGTTCAGGAGTAGCTGACCAGCAAATAATGGACTTGGCAGATTTTTTGTGTGCTTTTATTTGGTTGCAATTTTTTGTTTTTTCCTTTTTGAGCATCGATGTATTCTGTTTTCTAGGTTTGGGGCACGGGGAGTGGGGGGGTTGTTGTTTTTGTATTGGGTTTTTGAGAAAGAACTTAAAATTGGGTAAGTAGGGAGGAGGAGAGGATCTGGAAGGATTTGAGGGAGGGGAAGAATATGGTCAAAATGTATTTAAATTTAAAAATTGTTGTAAATAATAAAAATATAACAAGCAACACATTTTAAAAAGAATTTGAAAACCAGTTAAGATTTGTACATCATGCAGTACATGTAGAATAATCCTTACTGGGAACACGTTTTTAATTAAAATATTGTTACTAAAGTCAGATGGTGGTGGCGCACGCCTTTAATCCCAGCACTCAGGAGGCAGAGGCAGGCAGATCTGTGAGTTGGAGGCCAGCCTGGTCTACAGAGCAAGTTCCAGGACAGCCAGAACTGTTTCACAGAAAAACTCTGTCTCAAAAAACCAAAAAATAAAAAAATATTGTTACCAACTGTTAAAAGAGAATAGGACTCTTCTTCAATCTAATCTGAAATGAAAGCTTGGGGCTATGAATTCTAGTAATAAAATCATATGGAATAAAGTGCACATGAAATTGTTCCCTAAATTATAAAATACTATAATTAAAGGCACCCTGTGGAACTTGTGTAACCTCAGGTTAAGACTAAAGCAATTATTCATGTAATGGATCATTGTGAAATACTGGATCAGTATTTTGTGAAATACTTTCATAACCCTTGAATATCAAGGGAAGAGATAATTTTTAGATTTATCATCTGAAAACAACATAATGTCTTTACCTATACAATACATTCCTAGACTTTCATGAAGACAAAACAATGTAGGGCTTTCTGGGTTCTGGGACAGACTCAGCCTAGTAGTTTGGTTGTCTTGTGTATAACAGTTATTCATATGAAATAGAGTAACAACATGTAAACAGTGTATGACATTGTGATCTGAATAACTGGTATATAACCTCCAATAGTTACTATTTCTGTGTGTTGGAAATCAAAACCCTCTCTATTAGCTATTTTGGAATATAAAATTATCAATCATAGTTTCCTAATGTGGAAGATTAGAAGTCATTCTCCCTGTCTAGCTGCCCCCTATATCCATTTACTATCTCTTTATACCTCATTGTTTTTGTGTGGTTCTGCTCTGGGTTTCTGCAGGCTGAGTACAACAATGACCTCCATCAGTTTTTTGAGTTCCTGTACAACCAGGGAATTGGAACCAAGTCATCTCCTCTGTATGTATCTTGGGCGGGGCATCTGGAAGCCCAGGGAGCACTGCAGCATGCCAGTGCTGTTTTTCGGAGAGGAATTCAGAACCAGGCTGAACCTAAAGAACTACTACAACAACAGTACAGGTAGTTTCCAGTCTGTACCCACCTTTTCCTTTGTGTATATTTTGTATATCTACTTAAACTGTAAGTCATACTGTCTGTGTATTGTAGGTCTGAATGCAAGCATGGAGCTTCATGCTGTTCTTAGGGTGGTGCGTGACAGATTTTGTAATGTCACTTTAGACTGCAGAATTGTGAGGCAATACAGAATTTCACATCACAAGAAGGACACATACAAGAGACAGAACAAATTGTCCCCTCAGAATAACCTATTAAGCCATGAATAGACTTGTCCATTCATGAAGACAGAGCTCTCTTGATCTAATCACATTTTGGAGATAACCTTGGTGTGGGTGTGTGGTTTTTCAAGACAGAGTTTCTCTGGGTAACAGTTCTGGCTGTCCTGGAACTCACTTTGTAGATCAAGCTGGCCCTCAAATTCACAGGGATCCACCTACCTCTGCCTCTGCTTCTGCCTCCCAAGTGCTGGAATTAAAGGCCTGTGCCACCACTGCTGGAGATAACATTTTATAAATCCTCCCAATGGGGATTGAGTTTCAACGTGAGTTTTGGTGACAATTCAAACCATAGTAAATACTGCATATCAACGAATACCTTGGTTTTTTGCACACATGTTTTTGTTCTGTTACTTTTCTGTTATTAAAAATGCCTCATTTAGGAAAACTTGAAAATATAGAAAACTTTTTTCTTGCTATATTACAGAATTGCAAACATGCTTTACAAAGTCTTGCTACATACATACTATATGTCAAGATCTTTGCCCCTAAAGATAATATATTTCTTACATTTATCTTGTTTTGATAGCATCTAGAATTGGAATAATTGAATAAAAGTATGTTTAAACAGTTTCAAGGCATGTGGGACATAAAACCAAACCATCTATTTAAAGATTTTTCTTCTGCATTCTTATTAGACGAATTGAAGATCTATGCATTACACCCCTTGCCAGCATTCAATATACCTACCGATTTTTTTTTCAGTTTTACTATAGTATTTGTGCTTTAAAAAAAAATTATTATGAGAATCTTCAAATTTACATAAGAAAAATCAGTATGTTTAATGGTTAACAGTTTGTTTGTTTAAAATATGGTAGCCTAAATGTATGTATATGAACTATATGTATGCCTGGTGCCCACAGAGGCCAGAAGAGGGCATTGGATCCAGTTGTGAACCATCATCTAGGTGCTGGGAATCAAACCTGAGTCCTTGGAAGAGCAAGAGCAGCAAGTGCTCTTAACCTTAATCTTTTTTTTTTTTTTTTTTTTTTTTTTTTCTGTACTAATGACATTTGTTTGTCTTTTTAAATTATTTGTTTGGGGCAAGAACACCACTGCAAGTGTACGGAGGTCAGAGGTTTCTGGAAATTGAACTCTGGTGGTCACGCCTGGCAGAAATCTCACTGTCTCTGTACTGATGGAGAATCCTTTCTCTCAAACGCCACTGCAATCCTCTTTAAAAATGTTATCCATAGCTGGGAGGTGGTGGCGCACACCTTTAATCCCAGCACTCAGGAGGTAAAGCCAGGTGGATCTCTGTGAGTTCAAAGCCAGCCTGGGCTACAGAATGAGTTTCAGGAAAGGTGCAAAGCTACACAGAGAAACAAACAAACAAACAAAAGTTATCTATGGACTTATTCTATGTAACCTAATAAAGTTAACAATAATTCTTTAATAGTATCTAATTTTGTACCTTTTCAAACCATCAGGTAAAGTGGTTTTGTTAACCGTTAGTTTGAATTATGAATCAATCAAAATTTAGTGCTTAGGTGTGCATTTCTTCTCTATACAATATACACTCTCGCTTTCATTACCCACAAATGTCAGGCTTGGGAGCTACACAATTTTTAAAAGGTCGAATTGGTATGCAAAAGTGCTATGAAATGATGTATGTGTGGATATTTTACAGAGCATGAGTGATATAACCCATTGTCTTTCAAAACAGTGGTCTAAGTTTTATACTTTGATTTCTTTGAAATATAATCATTTTGTTTCAGATTATAAAATATGTGAAGTAATAGTTGAAATATTTTTGAATTTTAACATCTGCAGACTTGGTTCATGGAGAAAGAAGATGCATGTGCTAGGTGAATTTGAAAAATAATGATATAAACTGTGTAAAAAGAAGACTTTTCTAATATAAATATTCCCAGAATTTTGTGTCTGAAGTTTAAAGCAACTTGAAACTCAGTTTTTCTTTTTCTGTTTTTATTGTCTGTTATATTTAGTTTCCATTTCAATATAGATGTATATTAAACTGTAAGATTAGCCGGGCGTTGGTGGCGCACGCCTTTAATCCCAGCACTCGGGAGGCAGAGCCAGGCGGATCTCTGTGAGTTCGAGGCCAGCTTGGGCTACCAAGTGAGTCCCAGGAAAGGCACAAAGCTACACAGAGAAACCCTGTCTTGAAAAACCAAAAAAAAAAAAACAAAAAACAAAAAACAAAACTGTAAGATTAAGATCTATATGTATTTTCTATTTTTAGTCTATTCCAGGCACGTCTTACTGGAGCCCATTTGCAAGCTCAAGGTAAAATAATACTTTTTTAAAATGTCTAGATTGTTGAAAATTTAGTCTGTAATTTGCACTAAGTGTGTTTTGTTTTGTTTTGTTTGTTAAAAATAGCCTCATGTAGTATTTAATGAAAACCAAAAACCAAATTACTGTTTTGGGTAATAGGAAAGCACTCTTGATAATAATCTCACAAAACAGCTCTGGATAGCAGGGGGGCTGTGTCATAGTACTATAATAGAGCAAACCTGCAAGCAAAACTTAATGAATCTACCTCAAAAAATAATAAGCTAATATCTAGATATAGTGTAGTGTACTCAGAAGAAAGGCTAACACAGAAGGAACATAAGTTTTGAGGACAGCCAGAGCTACATAACAGTATACTGTCTTTTTAAAAAAAAAAAAAAAGATTATCCCAGAGATGTTGGGGTGCACTGTATAGCATGAGTCAGTTGAAGAAAGAAGGCACTCCCAAGATGAAATTTTAAGGCCAATGTGGCAGCAGGAAGGTCCAGCCTCTTGTGATGAAATGAACCCCGAAAGCCATACAAAGGTGTGTTTATTGATTATTACACAAAGTATTTCCTCATACCAAGGTCCCCAATCTTGATTTACATGTCTTACTGAAGAAGAGCATCACATGATGTTCCTGAAGCTTCTTGTAACCAAAGTTGTGGGATGGCTGCAAAGCCCCTTCAGCAAAAAACTCTACATATTACGGGAAACAATCACTATTTTCCACAAGGATTCTTCAACGTCGAAGTACTTCTAAAAAATACAGTTGTTCATTCTAATATCTGCTAAATTTCCTACAACACAAAGAAGGGATATGCTGGCCTCTCCATCTGTTCAGAACTGACATCAAATAGGTGTAAATGCGACTTTTAAAAACATGTCCTTTTCTTTTCCCTTAGAAATAAAGATCCCATTTCAACAACAGTCACTGTCATCTTGTTTTAAATAACCACTTAGGCTTTATATTCCATCCAGGTATTATCTTAACTTCTTGAGTTGGTTAGAATATTTTTTCTCAAATATTTTTCTTCACTGAAAATTAGTCCATTTTCCTTTGACAATTTAAAATGGGTTGATTTTTAAAGTAATTTTTTTATTTATGTGTTAGATCTTTTCCTTTATATGTATGAGTGTTTTGTTTGCATGTTTGTCTGCACTATATACATGGCTAGTGCCCACATGAGTCAGAAGAGGGTATCGCATTCCCTAGAACTAGATTATGGATGACTGTGAGCCATGTGAATGCTGGGAATTATACCTCAGTCTTCCAATAGAACAAATGCTCTGAACTGCTGAGCTATCTCTCCAGCTTCAAATAGATTTTATTAAATACAACATACTGAAAGAACAGTGGAATGTATTGTTTTAATTCTGTTTAATGTTACTTTTCATTTATTACTCATTTCACTTTCTTTTCTCTCATAGTTGCAACCTCAGAACCTCTGCAGAGTGCACAGATTTTAAACCAAGTCATGACAACAAAGTCAAGTCCAGGAAAGAACTCAGCCTGTGTTCCTAAGAGTCTGGTAACAAGGACATTTATTTGTATGCTGTTTAGAAATCAGGGATGTTATTGGACAGCCATTCTGGCTATCTTTTATGTCTGCCTTTGCATCTTAACTCCATTGGCCCTGTCTCCTGTGACTGACCTCCATTTCAGCCACCACTCCATGGCAGCGCTGAGCCTTTTCATCCTCTATCTGTTCAACTCCAATATAGCTTGTTGTCAGACTTAAGGATACCTGCCTGCCACACAAACCCCTGTCTGCAGTTTCTTTCTTCCTAATATCCTCTATTTGTTCTGCTGGCCTCTTTGTAGGCCCAGGAAATTTCTATTTTGGATCACATTTGATGGTTTTTGAGCCCTGCTTTAGAAAAAACCCAGAACCTCAAACATTTATGCACATAACCTCAACCAGAGCTCTGGCACTTTTCAAGCATTTCTTCCCTATGTTCCACACCACTCTTGATATTATATGTCTCATGTACTTACCAGTTAATTCTTTAATACCAAATTATTGTGATTTTAAACTTCATTCTCCTCAAATTTGGGATGTGTCTATCTCACTCTCATAGCTATAAAAATACAAAGTATTTCTGCAACATAGCAGGAGATATCTTCTCATTTTCTGCTACCAACCATTACATAGGTAACTGCATCTTTATCTGCTGTTTCCCTGGGAAAAGGTAGCTTCGTACTTGTGCCTACTTTTCATCCCCCTAAATATTTTTAACCCATCAAAATCTCTTCTGCCTTGCCTACTTATAATCATAAAAATACTCCAATCTCCTCTTCAGCTTTATGTTTCTTAGCATCTTTCTCTTTCATAGACAATCATTCTTTAGGACATTCTTGTAGCTTAATCCAATGTTAAGATGTCTGTTTCACTAATGCGGCATATTTCTATATAGAACATGCATGCCTAACTTTGATAGATTGTACAGATTGTCACAATTTATGTCTTACAATGTTTGCCACCCTCATTCTTTCTCCTACTCTAGATTTTTACACCGATGAAATGAGTGTTACTTTTGGTCATATTCCCCAAACCTAGCTCATTGTATAATATTTGTGAAATATCAATAAATATTTGTTGATGAATAGGGTTATTGCTACTATTGGGAACTTCTGAGAGTAAAGAAATACCAGAAGGGAATTTTAACGTCTTAAATTTAAAGTGTTTTCTTTTGGGGGACCTCAGTTTGAAAAGTTAAGTAAAAATAATGTCAATTAAAGCTCCAGCTATTAATCATGATTTCTATAAACATGGAAATCTACTTGAGATTAAGAGGCTCCTTCTCATGGAGCATTTTCAGATTAATTGTGAAGTAATTTGTGTGAAGGTTTGTCTTGGGTAAATGAGTGCTCATGTTTGTTTTCTGTCTTTTAGGGCTCAGAATGTTTTGGTGTGACACCTTCTGCTTGTGATAAAGAGTCTAATATGCAAGTACAATGAATACATTATTACTTAAGTTTCCTTCAAGTTACTTGAGTACACTGTTGTAAATGGTGTCTTTCTCCCCAGTAGGGAACAAAGAGTGATCATGATTTCAAAATCAGAATGCTCTGTCAGTTCATCTGTGGCACCCAAGGCTGACACTCAGCAGGTTGTTATGTACTGCAAGGAAAAGCTTATTCGTGGGGATTCAGAATTTTCCTTTGAAGAACTAAGGGCCCAGAAATACAATCAACGGAGAAAGCATGAAGAGTGGGGTATTTGCACTCAATGTCTTGTTTTATTTTGTGTCTTTTTAAAGGATGAGCAATCACATAATTGAATGAAAGACAAGAGAATGCATGTCTTGAGCTCCTTCTGTCAGAAGCCTAGAAGTCTTTGGTAGACACTAGCCTAGCAGCAAGGCTTGACTGTAGGCTCCACTGCTGAACTGGTAACAGTAGAAACAGCACCACAGTAAGCATCCTTACTGGTGTTGCCTTTGCGTTAGTGAAATAGGTAGCATTTCACTCTCATCTGTGTGAATTTGAACCTCTGTATACAGTAGTACTAAATTTGTAGAGCATTTATTTGTTCGTGCAAGGATATGATTGAGAACTGAGGTTCAGAAGAGATTTTCCAAGTTTGCATCTACTGTAAAAAAATATGCAGAAGTAGTCTTCTGATCAGCATGCCAGGTTATTTTTGTTTATGGAATAAATACTACTTTTTGTTCCTCATAAGGAAATGTGCCTTTACACTTGCTTTTTACTATAACAACATAGAGGAAAATGAACCTTGGTTCCACTCAGGGTTTTATGTCCTCTAGGTTATTTGGACTAGATCTACTATGTGAGCCTTTTATTCACTATCTTTTTAAAAATTTTATTAATTTAAAGCTATGTGTGAGTGTGGGTTGTGCATATGAGTACAGTGTCCTCAGAGGCCAGAAGAAGTTGTTGTGTGCTCTGATACAGGGGCCAGGAACTGAACTGAACTTTGCAAGAGCAGAAAACTCTCTAAACTGCCCATATGTTCATTATTTTTATATTTAATCAACTATAGAGAAAAGTCAATATTTGTTGGAGGGCACATTTTGAATTGTTCATGTGCCACAACATGTAGTCTCTAAGCAGACTGATTTATTGAGTGTGCCCATATTTGATTTTTATTAGAAATTTGTTTGAAGTCTGACCCTAGTACACTTTTCCCCAAAGAGGTGAGCTGCAGAGGTGGCTCAGCAGTTAAGAGCTGCTAGTGCTTTTGCAAAGGACCTGAGTTCAGTGCTGGGCACCCATGTCAGGTGACTCAACACCCTGTAATGCCCAGCTCCAGGGGGACACAACACCTCTAGCCTCTGTAGGCACCATCACAAACATGTACGTGTATACACGCACAAAAATAAAAAAAAAATTAAAAGCCACCAAGTATGATTACCTGAGTTCTGACCCTAAGACCCACGCGGTAGGAGGAGAGAACCAGCAAGTTGTCCTCTGACCTCCACATATATACCTTGCTTGGGACTTATGCCCTTTAATGCTTCAGTATTTCTTTGAAAAGTGCCTAGAGTTACATTTTTTTTAAATCTGAAGTGGGGACATTGGTGGATGGGGAGATAACTCAGTCAGTAAATGCTTGCCATGCAATAATGAGGATGTGAGTTTGATTCCCAGGAACTACATTAAAAAGACAAGTGTTATGGCACACACTTGTAATCACAGCACTCGGGTAGCAGTGGCAGCCTAGACTCCTCGGTTAGCTCCAGGCCAGTGAGAACAAAACTGAAGGGATGGCTCCTGAGGCTTTGGAGCCATATATACATACATACATGTGCACATGAACACAAGCACATATGTAAGATAAAGTGATTAGAAATAAAAATGAGTGGAAAATCATTGTCAAGTGTTTTGTAGCACAATATGATTGTTTTATAAGAAATGTTTAGTATTAGACTACCATTGCTGAATATTATTGATCGTATAACAGGCTTTTTTTAAAATATAACATATGACCTGTATTTAATAGTAATTGTGGTGAGGACAGGTAAAGATTACAATTAAAAGGTAATATAAGTTTCAGTTCTAAAATCGAAAAATATGGAAAACTTTGATTTTAAAAATATCTGTCCTAAATTGTGACCTTTTGATCACTTTGCATGTAATACTCTGAAATTTTGAGAGCAAACCATGCTTTTTTTAATGTTTCTTAAAGTTAGTGAAGACAGACATTATTTGAAAAGGAAAGAAGCAAATGCTTTTGAAGAGCAACTGTTAAAACAGAAAATGGATGAACTTCACAAGAAATTGCATCAAGTGGTGGAGTTGTCTCACAAGGAGCACCTGTCTACTTCCCAGAACAGGCCTGAAGTATGTCCACATTCTTCACTGTTAGAGCTTATCCCTAAGACTACTAGCTGTTGCTCTCTGTGCCCTGTTTTTATAGTTATTCTAATTTAGCTAGGAATTTTACTGAGTTTTAAAATAATTTGATACAGAAAGATGTATAAAATTTGGAATGAGCTGGACTGTGGTGGTGCACACTTTTAATCCCAGCACTTGGAAGGCAGAGGCCAGCCTGATCTACAGAGCAAGTTCCAGGACAGCCAGGACTACACAGGGGGAAAAAAAAGGATGAGCAAAGAAATATAGAGACAGGGTGGAAATACTTAGCTCAACCAAGTCTCTGTAGTCGCCAAAAGTGCGAGAGACCCTGAGATCTGTGGTACTTCTAATGGGGTGGTTGATCTGTGTCGGGACCGTTTTCACTCTTTACTAATTTGTGAGGTGGGTCATTTAAATTACTGGTTTTGGATTTTTTTTTTGGTTTGGAGACAGAGTCTTAATATGTAGCTGACCTGGAACTTGCTATGTGAACCAGATGGACCTTGAACTGACAGAGATGCCCCTGCTTCTGCCTCTAAAGAGCTGTGATTAATGGCATATGCCACCACATCCAGCTTAAGATAACTCTTAGAATTTGTAAGAATGCTTCTGTAAGATAAGGAATTAGCCTTTCTGTCTTTTATTACATTCTATTTCCGTGTAAATAGAAAAGCAGATATTTTAAGAGTGTGTTTATCCTTCCTCTTATGGACCATGTGCCTTTGTGGAAATTAATATAAATATATCCTATTCATTAAATACAAAAATGGCTACTAAGAAGATCTGAGTAGATCACTGTGAAGAAGATTTGATAACATTAATTTTAGTCTTTTCCCAAAATTAAGTAAAGAGAAATAGGACACTTTTTGTTTGTTTTGTGATTCAAGTGTCTTTTTTTATAGTTTAACATAAGAAGTAATGGGTTTCATGTGACATTGTCATACTTTGTTTCTGTTGCCCTCCTTTTCTTTTCTCTGGTCCTCCATTTACCATGTATTCTTTTGCTCCTAGTAGTCTCCTTTCCACGGTGATCTCACTGTATCGTTTCTCACTCCTCCGTTCTTGCTTTTGTTTTATTAGACAGGGTTTCACACTGGCCTAGGCTGGCCTGGAACTTGCTAGGTGACCAGACTAGCCTCAGCCTCCCTGCAGTTCTCCTGTATCTTGGACTCCCATGAACTGCTATGTCCAACTGAGCTACTTATTAAATGCTGATATTATTATAGAAGCCAATTTGTTTTCAGTGGTTTAAAGTATAAGATGCTAGGCTGGAGAGATAGTTTAGCCGGTGAAGGTGTTTGCTATACAAGCCAGATCACCTGAGCTTGATCCCAGCAACACATGTAAAAAAAAAAACAGATATGGTGGCACACATCTGTAATCCCAACCCTCATACAGTGAGATGAGAGGCAGAGACAGAAATTACCTGGAAGCTTGTGAGCCAGCTAAAGTGGAATATATGGTACAGAGAATTAAGACCTTGGCCCAACAAGTAAGAGGGAGCCAGCTCCTAAAAGTTGTCCCCTGACTTACCCATGTGTATACCTATACACACACTGCGCGCGCGCGCGCGCGCGCACACACACACACACACACACACACACACACACACACATAAAAATAATAATAATAATTTAATATAAGCTTTTGGTGTGTCCGTGTTTAAGAAACCATCATAGAGGCTAGTCTTTTGTTGCTGTACTTTGAGAAGCTCTAATGACTGATTAGTAATATTCAAGACTTCCTAGTTTTGTTTTGTTTTATGTCTTTTTGTTCAACATGAAAGGTTAATCCAGTATGCATGGGACTGAATACATGTTCCCAGCAGGAACCGAGAGTTCCAAGTCTTCCATCCATCAATCAACAGGCCTCAGAGAACTCAGGAGAGAAACCACAGGAGGCTCCTTCTGTTCCTCTTATGGTAAATGCTGTTACCAGTGCTTTGATGATCCCAGCTGCCAGCCAGCCAACTCTTCCTATTCCTGTAAGTGGCCAGTCAATGACAGACTCCAGGTAAGCTAAATGTTGTTCTGGAGGTGATAGTAATGTGAATGGCATGTATAATTTCTTTTCATGATCTATAGTATGTTGTATAAAAGATGAATGGTTCTTGTTTTTTAAAATTTTATAAGTATGTTGAAAAGATTCAAAATATTGGCCTTGAATCTTTCAGACTTAATTCCACACTTCTTTCACAGTATTTGTTTACTTTGTACTTTTTTTCTTGAATTATAAATTTCAGGCAGTTTCTCTGTACCTTCAGAATAGATAGCTGTAAACTGCAAACTGAAAGTACTTACTAGCTTTGACTACATACCTGTCACACTATTACTGCACAGAAAGTTACTTGACATACATTCTCATGTTTTCTTTGTCTTCCTTCAGAAGCTATGAAGCTATTTGAGATCTGTGCTGATGATTCTTTGTGCCAAGATCTATCTCCCAATATTCCCCAGTTCTGAAGGAATTTTCTAGGTTTCAGAAATAATAATAACAACAAATTTCTTGTTTTAATTTTTGTCTTTGGTTATTTTTGTTTTGTTTTGTTTTTCGAGACAGGGTTTCTCTGTGTAGCTTTGCGCCTTTCCTGGAACTCACTTGGTAGCCCAGGCTGGCCTCGAACTCACAGAGATCCGCCTGGCTCTGCCTCCCGAGTGCTGGGATTAAAGGCGTGCGCCACCACCGCCCGGCTTGTCTTTGGTTATTTATTACTTGTGATTTGATAGGAATTTGTAAAAATAAAAGTCATTTGCACTTTTTTGCTTAACATTTTAATAAGGTTCTTTAAGAGAATTCTGGCAGGATTAGGCAGATGAGGTTGACTGCCACAGTGTGTTTAAAAGCAAACTATTATGTAAGTGGTCTGCCACCTTTTCCCTTCACCCTCCTTGCTATTAATTTAAAATCTGGACATTACTAGTGGTTCCAGGTAACTAGTACAAGAAAAGTACTAGTTCCACTAACACAGTACCTGCAACTAGGTCTTAGGCTTTAACATGCACCATAAATGAAGTGTGTTTGAATTTGGGTAGCCATTATTCTGTCTTGCCACATGGAGGGGTGGTTGCTAGTGTGCTGAAATGCAGATCCAGTAGGTCCCAAAAAAACATTCAGTGGTTATCTTTATTTGAAAGAATTAATATTCTCAAAGGCAAATATTTCATTTACTTATACCATGACCCTAAGCAGTTTTATCCTCACCCTAACAGACTTAGCATTGTTGACAATATTTTATTGTTTCTTGAGAGTTAGTTAAAAATTCTAATGTGTAAAGTGCTTTTATTCGTCAGTGTGTCTCAAGAGATTTCTCTTTCAGGTGTGTGAATCAAAGTATTCATGAATTCATGCCACAGAGTGGACCAGAACTAAAAGAAGGTAGCGTTGCATTATACTAACTTCATCCAACTTGTTTGGGTAGACTCTTGGTTTGCTAAGTGTCTGTATTGTGACTGTGGTGTAGGAAGGCTTTCCCCTTCAGAGGGTAAGAATGATGTTTAAAGCCTTAGACAATTTTTGGGCAACAATAGAAGTTCATTTATTAGTCACATCTTCCTAGTTCAGAATCCTTTGGCATTTTTCTATTAAGCTTCTCAGTGTATTAATCTGAAAGTCATAGTTAATGCGTTAGATGGGAAAGGTGATTCAAAGTTTAGTTAGTATATTATATTCTGTTTGGTACCACAGTGGAGGCATTTTCATAGAAGATAGTTTTGTCCATTAAATAATAAAGGCACAGTTTGGTCATTCACTTCCTCTCCTTATGTGACTGGCATCCTTTCCACTAACAGTAGGAGCAGGACTATTTGAAATAGAGACCTATTGTACCAAGATTTTGTTCATGCTCGATAAATGCAAAGCATGTTCTAAGTGGTTAGCTAGGTAGTCATGATGAAAAGGTGAGAATTTCCACAAGAAAAGAGCTATTATTATAGGGTGGAGAGTTAGGTTTCAAAGAAGGTGACTAGGAAGGACTGATAAGTAAGCAGCCAACTTGGTGAGCCCACTTTCAGCAGAATGAATGGCAAATGTGGAGCTTTCGGGCAGCAATATTCCTGTTATGTTCTAAGCACCACAGATGTCAGTACTTTAGATGAGCACCAAGAAGAGAAGGAGAAAGAGAAATAAAGTCTGAGCAAACACCAGCTGAGTGAAATGAAAACATCCTTAAGATTCACAACATAGTAGGAAGAAATGATTTACACTCTGACCATAAGCAAGTAGCAGTTGGTGTATTGTGAGCTAAGGATTTTTTTCATGACAAAACTCCTAAGTTGATGTGACCTTTATTTCTTTTTCTATAAAAGAACAATTCTTGACCTTATTTCATGGTATTATTACAAAGATTGGAAAGTTTAATCAATGATAATGGAAACAATAATTATTATTGACATTGGTAAACTTTTTAATTGTAATGACTGTAATCGTGTGCCTTCTAATGTGTTCTGAATGGCATACTGATAGTACATTTTGTCCCATTCCTTTGCTAGTGTGTGAAACAAATAAGGTTGCCAGCGTTAATTCTTTTCATACAACTCCAAACACATCATTGGGAATGGTTCAAGCAACACCATCCAAAGTGCAGCCATCACCAACTGTGCACACCAAGGAAGCGTTAGGTAAAATATTTTGTTTGTATGCATAGTGCCTCCAACATATTAATAAAAACTGATTTGCAACCTGTTGACATATATTTTTTCTGTTCTATAAGGTTTCATCATGAATATGTTTCAGGCTCCGACACTTCCTGACATTTCTGATGATAAAGATGAGTGGCCTTCTCTAGATCAAAATGAAGATGCATTTGAAGCCCAGTTTCAAAGTAATGATTTATTTAAAAGCTTCTCCTTAAGTTTAGTACACATTATCACAGGAAGTTGCTATAGCCATTATCAAGATTTAGATATGGCCCTGCCTTTGAATAGTGTGCCTTGTCAGAGCAGGGAATGAATGAATAAATTTCATTGAAAAGGTTGCAGTGCGTGTGATATTGGTTTGGGTTTTTTTGTTAAGTTGGATTTTTTTGTTATTGTTTAATAATGAGTGCTAAAGAACAAAAGCATCATGGGTAGGAACAGTCAGGAAATTAATTTCTCCACATGAGACTTAAGCACCTCCTGAGAAAGATGTCTAGGTGGAGTCTGGAGCCCAGCAGTGCTGGAAGCCAAAGATCATGACAAAGATAAGTAGAGTCTAGTGAGAATTGGGAAGACTGGAAATTAACATTCAAACATTAATTTTTTTCTTAAAGAACATGAACAACAAAAAAATCCCCACAACTTTTGTTTTGTGCACTTCTGTTGAGTCAGCTCTGTAGCAGCATTATAGGAGGGCAGACACTGCACTGTTTGTGACAAGATCTCCATTGGGCCTTAACAGCTAGACCCAGTGACCTTGAATCTATGTCATTACATAGGACCTAGTATTTTTTTGAAGATTTCAGTACTTTTTCTTATATGTAGCTGAAGTTGCTTGCTAAAGAATAATGCCTTTTCACAAGATAATAATGAGATGCTATTTTTGTTTTCTTGCAGAAAATGCAGTATCTTCTGGCGCTTGGGGAGTTAATAAGATTATGTCGTTGTCATCTGCTTTTCCTATTTTTGAAGATGGAAACAAAGAAAATTATGGGTAAAGAAAAGTCTATTTGAAATAAACTCAGGGGTGGGGGTGGAATACATGTCATCATGTGCCGTAAGATGCTGCAGAAGGGCCTTTTAGGACTTGACATTGTGAGGCAGTAAGGAGATAGGGTGGTCTAGGTTGGAGTTCCACTGATGCCACCAATGAGCCTCTTATGTGCTATGCATGAGTTCCATAACAACAGACTTCCTGTAGCAGAAGCACAGCTGAAGAAGAAATGTAATCTAGTTATAAGTTGTCAGAGAACAGATGGATTGTCTGGATTTGAAATTCTATTAAATGTGGATGAATCTGCCTGTACATCCATAAAGTGCAGGGCCAATAAAGTAGAACAGAAAGTGGCTTATGTTGAGTAATAACCACAGAGAAAATGTTTTAAGGTAGAACAACCCATTAGCAAGATCAGGGCATAGAATGAGGTGTTTTCAGGAATCTTCACTAAGTTAAAACAAATGAAGCTATGTGAGTTACAGGTATCTTGGCATGGAGGAACTACATACTGAGGTAGAAAAGAGACAGCATGACCAGCTTGCAGAAGTGATATCCATATCTAGAACAGGCACCATAAATAAGACTTAAATGTTACCTGATACCCAAGACATCTTGCTGGCCAAGGTCCTTGTTTTCACTTGCTTCTTAAATTTGGAACCCAGTATAATAAAAATATCTTCTGTTACAGTTAACTCAGTTTGGAGCCAGTTTTGCTATAATTGCTGTAAAAATAAGGAATCTCTGTAAAACCACTAACTCATTAAGTAGGATAAATGACAAAATTTTTCTAACACTTTTAAGCTTATTTACTTCATGAGTATGTTTTATGATTCATAATTATACAAATCTTTCTTTAGCTTACCACAGCCTAAAAATAAGCCCGCAGGAGCCAGGACCTTTGGAGAACGCTCTGTCAGCAAATTTCCTTCAACATCAAATGTAAGTAAATATCTGCTTTATCAGTGAAATAGCTCTTAGGATCTGTTTTTATTTTTACCAAATGATTATGCTTATCAAATGGCATAAGGTATACAACTTCTGGAAAATCCAATGTTGTATGGAAAATGTATTCGTCAACAAAATTGAATTCTATAATAAGTAGAGAAAATAAAAATAATTATGTGATCCTTACTTCTCAAGAGCCATTCCTTGAGCTTGTAGGTGCCACCCAGCAGTATATTTTTTTTCTTAGACATAAGAATTGAGACCTACAATGGGATATTAGTGAGAAACCTAGAAAATTGAGAAAAATAGATCAAGTACACCACAGCAGACAAGCTTCACCTGTTCATTGGCCCGCAGTGTTCTTGTATGTTAGCAGCCATTGCATCTAGACTGTCACCATGGCCCAGAGTATTCCCATGTATGCTTTTTGTCCATACTCCACATGCCCCTGTGACAGTGGTACACCAGCAAGGATTCCTCACTGTTAACTTAACCCTTTCTGAGACATGCTGCTGAACCCTGGCTCCCTGTTTTAAGTTCATGATAGGTTCTACTGAATTAACTATTGTGAGGCTCTCAATCTTTTGATAAACTGCTTACTTAGCCTTACAATTTTCCCAAATAATGGACCGGATTTTAGATTCAGTGCAACTATTTCAAAACTACATTTTGTTGAATTATTCCGCTACATGCTTTAAAAAACAAAAAAGGTACATTTTCTATATATGCTGGTGCTGAGCAGAAACTGGAACCGTCCAGTTTTTCCTTCAATACTGGAAGGGATGGTGGAATTTATTTTTTAAAATGTGATGTATAAACTGTTTATGTGGCATTTTAAGAACTGAAGGGATTTATCAAGTTTAGTTCTCTTTCCCTACAGATTCTAAAACTTAGCCTGTAATTATGTTCTTAAAGAAATGTCTGATTCTATAGGCCATGCCAGGGCAAATAGAAGATGCGCCTGGGGTAGCCTGTGCCAGAAATTAAGGATGTGATTGTTTTGGTTTTGTGTTTTTGTAAAGTGAGGTGGGTGGCACAGGAACAAGTCAGTGATCAAACCTGGGATGATTTGAAAGAGCAAATAAGTCAAGTAATATTAAATTATAACCCAAGAAATAATGTTGTATGAATATGTGTCCATATTTATACAATAGGGTACAGGGGACAAATCTCCCTTACAGAAGCATTCCAAGGAATCTAGAAGGTCACCATTAGAACACTAAGATAGTAACTGCTTATAGGGAAGGCCCGTGGATGACTACTAATGTCACTGAGAAGAAACGGTATCTGCATAGCTCCCAAGCATCTTTTCAAAATTATCAATTACTAGACTGGTTTAACATTTCTCCGAGAGGGCCAATGAGATGGCTCAGCAGGTAAAGATATTTATCATCAACCTGAAAGACCTGAGTTTGATTCCTGGGGCCCACATGGTAGAAAAAGAATTGACTCTCACAGTTGTCTTCTGACGTCCACATGTGAGCAGGTACATGTGTGTACCAAGTACACACACTCACAAATAAGTAAATGTAGTATTTCTCCACTAATTCTTTGATGATGCCCTCTGGAAGGTAGAGTTTACTTTACCTCCCTTTCTGTATGGGCAGGTCCTGGTGATTTGTATCAAAAGAAGACAGGGGGAGAGGAAAAATAATTTAGTGAAGAAAACCTCAGGGATACCTGGCCAAGTGGTTGGGTTAACTTCACTAATAGTAAGGTGTGTTTATGACACATATTCCCAAAGTTTGATCTGATAGTCCTCTCTAAAATACATAGGCCTAGTATAGAAGCCTCTATAGTTCAGACTAGAGGCACAGTCACAGATCCTGACCTCTATTCTAAAGTATCAGTGCAAGAAAGGTTTGTTTCCATAGGTGGTTGTCGACAGGAGCAGCTGGGTAGACAGAACAGCCATGTGTAATGTGTTGACCTATGTTGGAGATTGGGGAGGAAATAGAGAAATCAAATAAGGGCTCCAGTTACTAGTATTTTTTTTTAAATAAAGCACATTTCAGACAAGATTGCCATGAAAAGGAACATAATGAAGAAAAATAACTCTTTACTATCTCTGTAACTCTTTTCAAATTTAATGAATTTTTACAAAGTAAAAACATGTCCAGGTGTTATACAGCCCTGTTGAAGTTTGCTAAAATCAAGAGGTTTATATCTATGTTTTTTTAAATCCTCTTTTTTTTTTTTTTTCAATTTAAAAATATTTGGAGTTTTGTTTGTTTGTTGTTTTAGACAGGAGGTCACTATGTTGTTGAGGATGATTTTGAACTCCTAAGTTCAAGTGATCCTCTTTACCTCCTGAATTGTTTGTACTCCAGGGTTACATTAACAGCCAGACTTAAAGGGTTGATATGTCAAATTCATCAACAAAGCAGGCGTTGCTCTTTTCAATTCATCTTCTGTTGTAGGAAGTGCCTCACATTGATGAGTTTGTGGACGATTCAACAGTATGCGGTTATCGATACAACAAAACCATAGCTCCCAGTTCTAAAAGTACAGATTTTACATCTGCTCCCCAGCTTTCATCTACACCGTTCCACAAATTCCCAGCAGATTCAGTGCAGATTCCAGAAGATAAAGGTGTGTGTTCAATTATTTTAGTATCTTCTGCAAAAGTGTACTGTTTAAACTGTAAAGAATCTTAAAATCCACTTATGTGTGTATCCATGGTTTTGTTTTTGTTTTTGCTGGGATTTTTTTGTTTGTTTTTTTTTGACATTCTGTCTTCACAGTCTATATTTTAAAATTTTAATAAATAGGTAGAAAGTGGGAAAAAACCTTTACAGTCACTTAAAGGTGTATATCCAACAGAAGTATGTTGTATTGTGATGGCAAAGAAAGGGCTACTACAAAAAAATTAAGTTGTTTAAATATTAGAAACAATGAACATATGTTAATTAGTAGTGAATAACCAGTTTTTGTCCGTGAAGTATCTTATCTTCAAATTTTATCACTTTAGACATATGGACAAGTATACTATGCAGAGAAAATCACATTTTAATATTTTTATCTGATGATTTCAAGAGAGGAATTATAAAACTCCTATCAGTCCTCATTTTAATCTCATGTCTACTGTAACTTTTATATAAAAGATATACATGTGTGAGCTGTAGAGATCGCTCACCAGTTAAGATCACTGACTGCTCAGTCCTTCAGGGTTTGGTTCCCAGGGACCACATAGCAGCTCCCAACAGTTTGTAACTCCAGTTTCAGGGGATCTCATAGCCTCTTCCAGCCTCTGTAGGTACTGCATGCTCAGATGCACAGATATATTGTACAAATAGAACACCCATCCACATGAAATAATTTTTAAAATATGTAAACGATCTACATTTGAATTTTTCTCCAATGTTACTACATTGAACACAGACATTAGGTACTAAGTTCCCATCTAAAAGGTATAAACTGTGATGTCTGGAAGCAGTGTGCCCTTTGAATAACTGTCAGTTTACTAGCTGACTTATAGCACTGTCAGGACTTTTCAGAAAGAATAATCGTTTACCAAAGCAATACCAAGGTATTGAGATGGCTCAGCAGGTAAAAGTGCTTGCTGCCAAGGCTGACAACCTGAGCTTGATCTCCAGGACCCATATGTAAGAAGAGAGACTATGACTCCTGCAAGTTGTCCTCTGACCTCCATACATATGCTCTGGCGTGCACTCACTAAAGCACACACACAAACACAATTTTAAGAACAGTAAGTAAATAACTGCTGGAAAATTTAACTTCACTAGATAGAAGATATTCTAATGGGATTATGACCTAAAAACCTAAACAATAACTATGGAGTATAAGGATATTTTCTTAGAATACTAACCCAGTATGTTTTATTCCTTTTCTCAATCTTAGAGGAGAAGTTAGTTCACACTTGGACTATTTTTAAATGCTATCACAAGTTTGCTGCTCAAGTAAAATTTGTTTTAAGTTGTTCAAATTGAAAACTAATCCAAGAAGAGTTCTTTGAAGTGCCTATAGTTACTATTCTTAGGGTATTTGCCACGGTGGTTCTGTAAAAATAAGCTAATGTTCTCATATTAATAAGTATTAGTACTTGTTTATAAACAGATAGGATTACAGAGTACTAAACCACTTGGTAAAGTTTAGTCTATAATTCTGCCCCATCTATTGTCATGTCAATAAAGGTGAATTGTTTTGTTTTTAAGTTAGAAGAAACAGTGATTTAATTACTGCCAGTATCTAAATCTATTCAGTCAACTAAATGCTGACTCAACAGTTTGTTAAACTGAAAGACACACAAAACTCTATATAAAGCCCACTGGAAGGGTTGCAGCCTTTTAGTCTCCCTCTGTGTCCTCATATCAAGTTCTCCTGCCAGTGACTGTCTGTGGGCTGGTCATCCTGCCTAGAGTGGACCTGCTATTTATTCTTTGAATCCTAAGTAATTTTTTTTCTGATCATAGCACTTTTTACTATGGGGCACTGTTTTGAAGTTGTAGTGAAAGTCAGTATGAAAAGGAGTTCCAACCTTTGTGAGCATATCAAATGGTGTTTGTGTCTACATGTGTATGTAATATGTCTGTCTATGATGTTTTTATATTTCAGAAAATGTGGTAGCCACACAGTATACACATATGGCTTTGGATTCTTGTAAAGAAAACATGGTGGGCCACTCAAAAGACAGAAAGCTTGGGTATTGTGTTTGTCACTCTCTTCTTCCATTGCTTTTTAAGATAGAGTATTATACTGTATTCAAATGTGCTAAGGCTAATAAGATTTTATTCAATGGTAGCTTTAAGTCAGAAGGTAATTATTTGTTAATGTAAACACACTGATGAATCTAAGCACTTGGTATATCAGGGCAATTAGAGAAGCAGCTTGGGTAACAGATCCCTGAGCTAACATTTTCTGAAATTCAATCCAGGATTCAAGCTGTGAATCCTCTTTTGATGGGTCAACTGTTGCAAAACTAAAAAAACACATAATTTGTGCTTTGCACACCCATTTAATTGAGAAAACCAGTGCCTCTTACGAGAAGATGGGATGTTTAAGCCTCTTTAGGTACTGCTGCAAAAGTAAAGTTCCATTGTTTTTGATTAGGCTGGTGCATGTAACAGATACATACATTATAATGCAGGCACGGTGTTTATGCTTTCTATGTGCTGTGTCCTCTTAATCCCTGCAATAACTTGAGTTATGACCGTTACTCTGTTAAACCCTTATTATACATGAGGAAATCAGGTCTCAGGGACAAAATGCTGATCTAAAGTCATAGAACTTCTAGTTTATGGAATTGCTGATTAAAAGCACATGAGTTCCATGATACCATACCACACACACACACACAAAGACAGCTGAGAGCTGAAGTAATTAGGTAGAATATCATCTATTTGACCTGAACCAGGACTGACAGTTTTTCATTGTGCTGTAAGCTTGCAAATGACAGCAAAATCACATAAGTATTAATGTAGATTTTACAAATTTAGCACATAGGTGAAATCACAAATATAAAATACATGAATGAGAATCCTCATTGTGTGTGTGTGTGTGTGTGTGTGTGTGTGTGTGTGTGTGTGTGTGTGCTGAGATATTGTATCAGAATCTTGTTGGATTATGATGATATTTTGTTTGTCTTAGTGTAGCTTTGGGGGAAAAACTCATTCCTCCCTACAATTCCTATTAAATATCAAATATATCACCTTACCTGTTTACCTAATACATTAAATGGCTTTGGTTTTATTTCTGTTCATATCTTAGTAGCTTGAGTATTTACACATATTGTTTAATGAAAGTTATTTGATCAACTCAACCTGTGAGATAATTTTGAATAGTGTTCTTAGAATGAAAGGAAGCTATTTTATTTTGATCAAATCTAATAGGCTTCTAATCACGTGAAGTTTTTGTTTTCTCTTTTTTTGCACATCCAGTCCAATTCAGGAGAAATTTTCATCATCTTTACATTATCCTAGCCAGCCTGCCACAGGTGGTGTACTCACGCAGGAAGCAGTGTTCGGCCTTGAGGCTTATAAATGCACAAGCACTGACCTTGTGCCCATGGAGGACCTACCAGATGCCAGCGCTGGGCTCCAAGTTGAATGGATGCAGACTAGTTCACTTGGAAATGTCAATGCTCCAAGTATGCACACATGCTCAATCTTAGTTATGCCATAAGAACAATAGCATAGAAAAGCTATTCCATGAAAGAACTCAGAGTGGGGAGTTAAATATACTGAATAGAAAATAAACTTAGGCCGGGCGGTGGTGGCGCACGCCTTTAATCCCCAGCACTCGGGAGGCAGAGCCAGGCGGATCTCTGTGAGTTCGAGGCCAGCCTGGGCTACCAAGTGAGTCCCAGGAAAGGCGCAAAGCTACACAGAGAAACCCTATCTCGAAAAACAAAAACAAAACAAAACAAAACAAAACAAAAAAAGAAAATAAACTTAGACAAACTTGTAACTGCATCACAAAATAATTCACTACTAACACATTTGAGATCAGTCAATCCATTTTAATCTTGAAAGATACCAAGATCGCTACTGTTAAAGGCACACGCCTTTAATCCCAGCACTTGGGAGGCAGAAGCAGGCAGATCTTTGTGAGTTCGAGTACAGCCTGGTCTACAGAGCAAGATCCAGGAAAGGAGCAAAGCTACACAGAGAAACCTTGTCTCAAAAAACCAAAAAAGAAAAGAAAAGAAAAAGAAAAAGGAATTAGGGGTCTGGAGAGATGGCTCATTGGTTAAGAGAACTGTTGACTGCTCTTTAAGAGGACCCGGGTTTGGTTTTCAGCACCCACATGATGGCTCACAACCATCTATAATTCTAGTTCCAGGGCATCTGAAACCCTCTTGTGATCTCTCTGGGCACCAGGTATACACATAGTGCACATATATACATGTGGGCAAACACACATACAAATAACTCTTTCAAAAAAAAATTTTTTTAAGAGTTTAAGGTTGAGAGTTTACTATGTGTCAAACATATAATCTAATGTTACCCTCACCCCTGTATGTGACAGAACATCAGTCAAGACTGAATATTAAGAGGTATCTTCCTCTGTCCCTTATACAGAAAGCCTTGCATAGTGATTGAGAACATAGAATCTGGAAATAGACTAAGTTCTAAGCTCCAATTCCCATCTCCCCAACCAAGTTTATGGTGCTCCTGTTTAAAGTAGAGGTCAGTTGGAGGATGACTCAGGGATTAAGAGCACTGGCTGCTCTTCCAAAGGACCCAGGTTCAATTCCCAGCACCCACATGGTCTCACAACTGTCTGGGACTTCAATTCCAGGGGATCTGATGCCTTCCCATATACATACATGCAGGCAAAAAAAATCTATACACGTTAAAAAATTAAAATATATCTTAAAGTGAAGATTATAGTATACCTTAGAGACTTACTGTAAGAACTAAATGAGTTAATAAATCTCAGAACTATGTTCTGTATATACTAAGAAAGTAGTTTTCATGTTGGAGAGTAGCCTTTTCAAACCACCACTGATAGAATGTTTTATAATACGAAATTGGAGACAAGGCTTTGTCTTCCTTTAGGGATTGTTTATTCTCTTGTGTACACAGTATTCTCATGCAAATTGTATGTAGGTAGTGTACTTTGTATATTAGTGGGGAAGCAGTAAAAGAGTATATGTCTGAGCACTAGAAGCAACTAATTAATAGTGTCCAAGTGTGCATGCAGCTTTAATTTTTGAAGGCACGAATCCTGCAACTCCAGATGAGTCAGGAAGCAGCTAGTTGATTCCCTTTATCACAGCCGCATAGTCACCTAAATTTGTAGACCTAAAGTGACAATAATGACAGAACTACCATTTTTAGCTTCTTTTATTATTGAATCAGTGCTTTACATAGGGTAAGATTTTGAAAGCTTATTTAATGAATATCTTATTTATCTAAAATTTCTGTTGAAATATTTGAATGCTGAATTTATTTCTTTTTTATTTTTCCTATTTAAGACTTTACTATTGAGAACCCATGGGATGATGAATTGATTCTTAAACTTCTGTCTGGGCTATCTAAACCAGTGAGTTCCTATTCAAATGCTTTTGAGTGGCCATGTAAACTTCCAGCCATCAAGCCCAAGACAGAATTCCAATTGGGTAAGAATTTTATGGATAATAGAACTTTGAATTCTTGTTTGTGAGAAACTGATAGTAACTCTGAGATTTCCCTACCCTTTCTGCCTTCAAGAAAGAATTAATATCTACAGTATTGAGAAATTTTGTTAAGCTGTGATAGTAGAATTTTGATTGCTGTTGGGACTTTAATTTGGCAGTAATCTATCAGAGTTAAAAATACATGTACTCAGGCAGTGGTGGCGCACACCTTTAATCCCAGCACTCAGGAGGCAGAGCGAGGCCGATCTCCTGGTCTGCAGAGCAAGATCCAGGATAGGCACCAAAACTACACAGAGAAACCCTGTCTTGAAAAAAACAAAAAATAACAAACAAGCAAACAAACAAACAAACAAAACATGTACTCCAGGCTGGAGAGGTGGCTCAAAGGCTAAAAGCACTTTCTGAGCCTGGTGGGGTGGCACATGCCTTAATCCCAGCACTCAGAAGGCAGAGGTAGGCGGATCTTTGTAAGTTTGAGGCTAACCTGGTCTACAAAGCAAGTTCCAGGGCAGCCAAAACTGTTACACAGAGAAACCCTGTCTTGACCACTACCAAAAAAGAGCACATTCAGGAGACCTTGGTTTGGTTTTACCCATGTTTGGGTTCCAGTACCCATGTTGCGCAGCTCACAACCACCTAAATCCAAAACTCTTCTGATATACAAAATTGGCCTAACCTTTCTAAACTATTGCAAATATTAATAAAGTTATTATATGTCTTTTTTATTCTCCTGTAAAATATGTATATTCTCCAAAAAGCATTACAGATTTCTACATAGTCTTTGTAATACCTCAACAGTTGTACAGAGCAGACAGAACAGGTAATGGAAGGGCCAGGACCCAAGGCCACACATATAAGTATACTGGGCCATCAGAGCTGCCCTCACCCTGCCGTTATGGAGAATTTGTTAAGGAGGCTCTTTCATGACAGGTATATGGTTTACTTTATTTAAGTCTGGGAAAACTTCCCCAGATCATACCCATTTGTATTTATTAAAGTAGTTCAGGTACCAGGAATTCTTCACTTTGATAGTCCTTATGGCTTTTTGTCAATTTGACATCCTTATCTTCCAAGGTTCTTTGCTGGTCTATGTCAATCACCTTCTTGGAGAAGGGGCCTTTGCCCAAGTCTATGAAGCTATTCATGGAGATATGAAAGATACCAAAAGTAAACAGAAATGTATTTTGAAGGTAAATGATCTGAGTAACTTCTTGTATAATGTAGATGTGAATTTTAGAAGTTGTGATCTTCCCTTACCTCCTCCCCTTTAAATACTGATGTCAATGAGGCCTCAGTCAACAGTTAAACACAGCTATCCTATGAAGACTCAGAATTGTCTTACACTAAGATTATCCTGCAAGCCCTATACTGCTGACCAGCCCTTAGCTTGTCCTCGAGTTTTGTCACATCCTTAACTTGCTTTCTTGCTATTCTTATACAGAATATGGATAAGGATATGCATATCACATCCCTGATTTGATTTGCAGGTTCAGAAACCTGCCAATTCCTGGGAATTCTACATTGGGATGCAGCTGATGGAGAGGCTGAAGCCAGCAGTGCATCACATGTTCATCAAGTTTTATTCTGCTCACGTATTCCAGAATGGCAGCATATTAGTAGGGGAGCTCTACAGCTATGGGACATTACTAGTAAGTGTCTAATTTTCATGACATGAACATGAAATGCATGTGCATTTCTGCTTTTTACCTGTACTATTTTTCACAATTGGAACATTTATTGGAATAGAAAGCAGGTATAAAGCCCTTGACTTGAAATTTCATTAATTCTCTACAAATCCATTATTTCTAGAATGCCATTAACCTTTATAAAAATACCCCAGAAAAAGTGATGCCCCAGGCTCTCGTCATCACTTTCGCTATCAGAATGCTTTACATGATTGAACAAGTCCACAGCTGCGAAATCATTCATGGAGACATTAAGCCAGATAACTTCATACTAGGACACAGGCAAGTGTGACATTCTTGTGGAGTTCTTCCCTACCATCTCACTGCTATCCTTTTGTTATTTGTGCTCATGGATCCTGGTCCTTGTTTGTATTTAATGTAGATTTTTGGAGCAGGATCATGAAGACTTGGCTACTGGCTTGGCACTGATTGACCTGGGTCAGAGTATAGATATGAAACTTTTCCCCAAGGGAACTGCATTTACAGGAAAGTGTGAAACGTCTGGTTTCCAGTGTCCTGAGATGCTCAGTAACAAGCCATGGAACTACCAGGTATGGAAGGAAAGCAAGAGGTTTGGAAACATGTTCTTTATTACACCTACCAGACTTTCAAAATGAGTTTAGAGCTCCAGGTAGTTTGAACTGGGCACTTGGGCATTGAAGGAAAAGTAGAATGTAAGGCTGAAAGAGGAAGAAGAAATTCTACTTTTGAAGAGTCTTCCTCTCTTAGTACAGAGTCTGTCAACAGAGCAGAAAAGTTAAATACATTCTGTGAGATAGTTTCAGAGTTTTTAACAAAGTAGAATATTAGTTGGCAAGTAAAGGAGATACTACTAATTAGGGTAAATGTAAAGATTTTGAGCCTGGGTTAAACCAACTGCCTAGTTTCCAGATAAGAACTGTGGCTTCCAGAAGACCATAATAAAATGGACGCGGGTGGGGGGGCTTATATCTAGTCGGTTACTCCCAGTAAGGCTTCAGGTAGATGAATGCTGATCTGGGAGTGGATTGTAGATAGTTTGCTATCCTACAGATTTGGACCACCCCACAGATTTGGACCACACTAGAACGTTCTTTTCTATTATGAACACATCACACAGAGGCACTGATGTACAATACCACCAGAGTCTCAGGAGATAGAATTGGAACAACTGCCAGGCTGAGAGATTATTGTGTTTGCACCAAGTGATAGAACAAAGGACTTGAGGACATTATTTAAATGAAGATAGAGCTTCCCAAAGGGTTACCTCAGAGGCATTAGTGTTTTGTTTTCATAGAAGCCTCACTGAAAGCTTGGATAAGCGCTCAGAGAAGCAAATCACTGGATTTGAGAATTCTGCAAATGTAAAAACCCTGTGGTTATTGAGCTTTAAGTTAGAGACGTATTTTAATATACTCACATATAAGTTACTGTTTACATTGCATATATCTATGTTCTTCATAGGTTGATTACTATGGAGTTGCTGCAACAATATACTGTATGCTCTTTGGGACTTATATGAAAGTAAGAAATGAAGGAGGAGTCTGGAAACCTGAAGGTCTTTTTAGAAGGTAGGTTATTGGCATTGGTACTACAATAAAAAAAAATAATAACAGCAAAATAGTAAATTTTTATCTAGCCAGGAAATGAGCCTGGGCAGTGTGGTAACAGCATACTCCTGACATTAGGCACTGAGCAAATCTAGCAGTCAATGCCTTGTGAAACCAGTGAGAGCTCCTGGCCATGTGGGTTAGCATCCTGTTCTTAACTATTTCTCTTTACTCTAAATGAAGTCAATGTTGGTGAGCCTTGGGGTTTTGTTTGCTTGTTTTCTTCTTTATGTAAATAGAAATGCTTTATGCAAATGGGAATGATGGTTCTGCTTTGCTCAAATCTTATAAGCAAACAAAATAATATAGGTGAAGCTGTTTTGTAAATTACAAATAGAATGGGGTAACTTCTATTACAAGACAGGGTTTTAAACTCCAGCCCTATGTGACTTTAGTTTATAAAATACTTGAAGGTTAGTGACTGGTCTGGAGCTTATCATGTCAGCATTGTCCCTAAAGTAACACTGTAAACATACCTCTGTGGTATTGAATTGAAGCTGATTATTCTATGCAAGCATGTTTCCATATACAACATTAACTTTTTTGAAATATAAAGACATTTACAGAAAAAAAAAAGCCACTCATATGTTAGCCTAATGGAATTTACATGAAAATTCTTGAAAAAATTTAGACTGAGGTTTCTCTCATTCTCCCCACCCACTATCAAAGCAGAAAAGGAAAGCGTTTGCAGAAATTTTATAAACATCATGTACTGTAGATTCAGAACCCAAAAGAAAACTTAGTTGTTTTTTATTCTTTATAGAGCCATCCAGTTCAGCAAGTACTTTATTTCATTCACTTTGTTGTTTCCCTTGCCCATTGTCAAAGGAGCAGAGCGTTCAGAAGGCTTCTCTCTATAGCCAGTAGCATAAAAAAAGCCCAAAGTTTTCTTCTCGGTTTCCATGTCGAGTGAGATTTCAGTGTGTCTGTTTTCTCTCCAGGGCCTTCTCTCCCTGTTTTGGAGGTTTTTTTTGTTTTTTGTTGTTTTGTTTTGTTTTGTTTTTTAGTTAACTTTAACTACTTACTATAAGTGGCTAAGACCCTTAAGTGTAAGCTCTATCCTAAAGAGCACAGCCTATCTCTCCAAATATCTTGCCACGTATGCAGTTAGGCTTATCAGAACCACATAATTAGATTATCAGATTCTGGCAGTGTGGTGTACACAGGAAACAAAAGAAGACAGATTTTTCTTTAAAAGGTGATTTTTCTACTGAAGAACTATTGCCAGAAGACTTTTAAATCATGTTTTTAGAACGAGGTATATTTAGACATTTGGTTGGATTTTTAATTCTTCCTGTTTGTGATGGTTCTTGGTTTGCTAAGACACAAATGGGCAAGAGCTGTTCTTTTAACATGTCCACACCTATGGGAAATAGATGCAGGAACAGATTGCTGCGTGTGTTCAAAGTTGCATTTTTTCCATTGTGATACTTTGTCTCTTCAGGCTTCCTCATTTGGATATGTGGGAGGAATTCTTTCACACCATGTTGAACATACCCGATTGTCATCATCTTCCATCTTTGGATTTGTTGAGACAAAAGCTGAAGAAAGTATTTGAACAGCAGTATTCCAACAAGATTAAGACCCTGCGTAATAGGCTAATTGTGCTGCTCTCAGAATATAAGCGGTTGAGAAAATAAAATACGGATATGGACCTTATCCAAAAAAACACTTTGTAAATTTAAAACTCCCTCCCTCCCATTTTGAATCCTATTTTTTCCACACTTTTATTTATGTATGTATGTTAAAAAATAAAGCCCATAAGATATATCCATGTGACCTAGTTGTTATAAATAGTCTAACAAAACGACAAAGTAAGGAGACCCATGTGAAGCAGGCTAATCAGTTGGGTTGCTCTTTGTATACAAGCTTTTATGAGAATGATTCAAATTTTAATGCTTTCTAGACATCACCTTCCTAAACACTGACCTATTTAAGTCCAAAGTAGGCCAAAAAGACTTAAATTTTATGTTTAATTAGCATATGTATGATTAGGTTTCCTTATGGCACTTTCAGACAAAATTTTTTTTGTTGATTTTTCTCCCCCATCCTTCTGACCCCTTTGTACTTTTCTTTTTTAAAAAATATTCTTTTTTTTTTTTTTTAAAAAAAAAAATACTTATTTATTTATTATGTGGGTGCTGAGAATTGAACTCAGGACCTCTGGAAGAGCATCCAGTGCTCTTAACCTCTGAGCCATCTCTCCAGCCCACCCTGCTTTGTACTCTTAACACATCCTCCCCCATAGCTTACTTTCTGCTTCCATGTCTCATCTGTCCATGTCCCTTCCTCCTTCCTCAACATATTTTTTCCTTCTCAAGGTCTTTTTAGTTTCATAGCCTACTGTTACTGTTGACTCCACTTATATGCATGTAAACATTGTAAGTTAGGGTCTGCATATGAGAGAAAACATATTTTGTGTTTTTCTAACTTGAGTTATTTATACTTTCTAACTCCATCTATTTTCATACAAATTTCGTGATGTACATCTGAATAGAATTCCATTCTGTATGATACCACATTCTCATTACACAGCCATCAGTTGATAGACATCTCCGCTGGTTCCATTTCCTTGCTGTTGTGAAGAGAGGGGCAATCAATATGGATGATCAGATTTCTCTGGTAGAATACCCAGGAGTGGGATAGCCAGGTCATAAACAGTTCTGTTTTCACTTTTTTGAGAGACCTCCACACTGATTTCCACAGTGGCCACACAGGGTTACATTTCAACCATTTCATACTCACTAGCATTTTGTCTCTTGTTAGTGGTAACTGTTCTGATGAGGGTGAGAGACTCAAAGTAGTTTGGTTTGGCATTCTCTCATGGCTAAGAATATTGAATGCTCTCTTATAAGTACTTGAAAGCCATTGCTACTTCTGAGAACGTTCATGTTAGCCCATTTATTGACTGGCAGATCGTGTGTGTGTGTGTGTGTGTGTGTGTGTGTGTGTGTGTGTGTGTGTGCGCGCGCGCGCGCACGCGCGCGCGCGCACTTAGTTTCTATTATTCTTTGAATATTCTATATATTTACAGTGAGAGAAAGTTTTTCCCCACTGTGTAAACTGTCTCCACTTTGCCAATGTCTCCTTTCCTATGCTACTGGAGTTCTAGTCAGAAAGGTTCTGCCTACATCCATGTGCTGTTCTTTTGCTTTGCTTTGCTTTTGGTTTAAGTAGCCTTGTCTGGCTTAGAGCTCCTAGAGATCCGCCTGCCTCTGCCTCCCAAGTGCTGGGAATGTCCACAACCAGCTCCCGTAGTCGTTATGCCGGGGTCCACAAGGCCTTGTTCCTGTGCCGCTGCCACCTGATGTCAGGCTTTTGACTCATTGGTTTGGCGGGTAAATTGTATTTCCCTGTAGTCTTAATTTGCATTTCTCTTATTGATTAGGCCAAATATATCCACTTTTTTTTGGAGGGGGAGCTAGACTTGTGTTCTTTTTTAGTGAACCCCCATTTGTCCATTTTCTGTATGTTCTTTTTCCTTTTGTAAGGCTTGTATGTAACTTCAAATTATTTATCCCAAATGAACTTAGAGTTCTGCTTTATAGACTGATTTATAGTCTTTTTATTATTATTAAGAAATTTTCTTTTCACTTTACATACCAACCACAGATATCCCCTTCTTCCCTCTTCTCCCTCCCCCCAACTCACCCCCCATCCCACATTTCTCATGGGGAGTCAGGAGAGCCTGGCACACTTAGCTGAGGCAGGTCCAAGCCCCTCCCTGCTGCACCAAGGCTGTATAAGGTGTCACACCCTAGGCACTGGGCTCCAAAAATCCTGCCCACGCACCAGGAACTGATCCTGATCCCCCTACCTAGAAGCCCCCGCAAACAGTTCAAGCTGAACAACTATCTCCCGTATCTAGAGGGCCTAGTCTAGTGCTATGGGGCTCCATAGCTATTAGTCCACAGTTCATGTGTTTCCACTAGTGTGGCTGGTAATTCTGCATGTTTTCCCATCATGATCTCGAGGTCCCCTGGTCACAGAATTCCTCCTCTCTCTCTCATCTATTGGATTACTGGAGCTCAGCCTGGCGCTCAGCTGTGGATCTCTGCATCTGCTTCCATCAGTCACTGGATGAAGGCTCTCTTAGTCCAATCAGCACTAGCCTGATTTATAATCTTATATGGCATTTGACTTTTATGTCTTAAAATGTTATCCTCAATTGAAAAAAAGGCCCTCTAGTTTTTTTTTTTTTTCAAAAACTAGTACTAATTTAAATATTTAGGACTATTTCCTGGTTGTTTATTTTTTTTTATTAAGAAAAAGTTTTCATTCATTTTACACACCATCAAAGATCTCCCTTTTCCCTCCTCCCGCCCCCCCCCCCAGCCTCCCCTGCCCACTCCCTGCAACAAGAAAGCAAGTTCTTCCATGGGGAGGCACATCTAGTAGAAGCAAGTCCAAGCCCTTCCCCTGCCTCAAGGCTGCACGAGGTGTCCCATCATAGTGGTTGTTTATTTTAAATCAGCCCCCTCCACATGCTAATTTTTTTTTTTAAGCTGCGAGTTTGAAAATATGAAGCCTGTTGACTTCAGCTTACTCTTTGAAGTTTCCATATTACTTTTGGTTTGGGTTTTGGTTGGGCGGGTAGTTTTTTTTGTTTGTTTGTTTGGTTGGTTGGTTTGGTTTTTGTTTTTGTGTTTTGTTTTTTGTTTGTTTGTTTTGCTTTTTCAAAACAGGGTTTCTCTGTGTTGCCCTAGCTGGCCTGGAATTCAGAGATCCACCTACCTCTACCTCCCAAGTGCTGAGATTAAAGGTGTGTGCCACCACCACCCAATGCCATATTACTATCTTTATGAAAGCAGCGTGTATTTGCGTCATTCCTGTTTTTGCTGTGTCTTTGTGTTAAAGATTGAAAATGATGCTAAACAATGGTGCGGTGCTACTGGACATTCTTCTGCTTCAGTGGGAACACTTCCAATGTTTATCTAAACAATGGTGCGGTGCTACTGGACATTCTTCTGCTTCAGTGGGAACACTTCCAATGTTTATCTAAACAATGTGCGGTGCTACTGGACATTCTTCTGCTTCAGTGGAACACTTCCAATGTTTATCTAAACAATGGTGCGGTGCTACTGGACATTCTTCTGCTTCAGTGGGAACACTTCCAATGTTTATCTGTTAAACTTCTTGATACTCTCCTGATATGGCTATTTTAAATTATGTTACTATCTATTGACATTGTTGGTTTTCTTGCATCTGTATCGATCCAACTGTATGCTAACCCTCTCTATTAATGACACGTAATTGGTTTCACACTTGCATTGCTATAAAAAGGTAAGTAGGGGAGATTCCCAAATAGGTATTTATTTTGAAAACAAAACAAACCATCCTGTCCTGGATTGTATCAGTCAAGGCAATGATTCAAACACATGCTTTCTTAGGCCTATAGAAAAGCCTTCTCCATCTTATTGTAACTGCCAGTGTATTTTAAATTTGCCTTGATTTATGACTTTCTTTGTTCTGTAAATCTATAAAACTTAATGAAACTGCTTCCACGTTGGAACACGGAGTTTGGAGTAACCTAAGTCTGTGTCTCCAGGCCATGGTCACTCATAATGGCTCCAGAATAAACTCTGACTTCCTTTAACGTGAGTGAGAGCTGTGGTTATTGCATTGACACTAGTAACTTGGAAGCTGATTGATTACATATTGACATAACATCATGTGTGCTGAGATAAACAAAATGTACTACTAAAGGCAATTCCGTCCACATTCGTTCATTTAAAATGTATTATTAAAAATTTTCTCTATTCGTTTATTGTTTTAAAATCAAGTTACCAGAAAGCTTAGTTATTCAGCTGCTAAGAAAAACGAACAGGAGTAGATGATACCAACTTAGCTATGATGCAAGGCAATGTCTAATGTCAAACAAAAAATGCGGAGCCTATCCAGAAATCAAGACAGTCTTGCAGCAACGGTAAGATTCTATACTGGTCAGTTTCTCCCTGACCCAAGAGCCGCGGGACGCTGCTCCCTTGCCTCACGCATGCTCGGGGCGGGCCCTAAGTGGGCGCTGAGACGTTTGATCCTTACGCCTTTCCGTACTCCATTCTACGTACCCGGTGGCTGCAATGGCGGACGTATCCGAGAGGACGCTGCAGGTGTCGGTGCTAGTGGCTTTCGCCTCTGGAGTGGTCCTGGGCTGGCAGGCAAATCGGCTGCGGAGGCGTTACCTGGACTGGAGGAAGCGGAGGCTGCAGGACAAGCTGGCGACAACTCAGAAGAAGCTGGACCTGGCCTGAGCGCGCGCCGCGGCCGGAGCTCTCCGGATCCTCACTCCCCACGCCCCACACGGCCCGGATCGGGTGAGCCGCGTGACTGCACGCCCGGGGGAGTCCTGGGTCGCCTTTGCACGGCTAGTTTGCACGGCTTGCAGGAACGTGGCTTGCACCTAGAGCTCAGAAAAGTTTTGTCTTCTCTAGTTACTTACTCTTCCGGTGTTACAGCTCAGTTTAATGGAATGTTTGACCACGTGCGATAGAATTGCACCTTAACATTTAACTAAGAAATGGAAAACACTGGACAGAGAAAAAAGTGGGGGGGGCGGGGAGGACAGAAGGAACTGTGAAGCATTTCACGCCCCAGACCCCAAATTCTTTTTTTGTTAGTTTGGTTGGTTGGTTGTTTTGTTTTGTTTTGTTTTTCGAGACAGGGTTTCTCTGTGTAGCTTTGGCACCTGTCCTGGAACTCTGTAACCAGGCTGGCCTCGAACTCACAGAGATCCGACTGCCTCTGCCTCCTGCATGTGCTGGGTGGGATTAAAGGCATGCGCTGCCTGGCCAAATTAATTTTTAATAGACCCATTGTAGAGCTATGGCTTTGATGTTTCTGCAAACTTCAATTCAAAGTTAAGTTTTTGGTAGCCAGATAGAATAGAAAAAGTAGGTGTTAGGAGCCTTGCGTTTCATCATAGCTGTTCATCAGCGCTGTAGTTTTCTTAGCATTCTTGGTTTACCTTCACAGTACCGTAATTTAAAGATTGTGTGTTACTGATTTTTTTATTCTTTCTGTTTTTCAACAGCTTGTCGAAGATGGATATAAAGCACTGGAAAGAAATCATTTCTTCTTGCACTTTATGAATCTATTTTTAGAATAAAAAAATTAAATATCTTTGAATCTTTTCCCTCCTCACAAAGGAAAGGAGTATTTTGCCTACCATTCAGTTTGCTGCAGCAAGAGCTCTGGATCCTGAAAGCAGAGATCTTCTTATGGAATCTTTCACATTCTTGGTACAGCCTAGAGGCAGATTTGACCCAGGGACCATTATGGGTCCTTTTTCTAGATGTATTCAGAAAAGATAGGAGCTGTGGCAAGTGACTGAAGTAAACATTATAGATGTGAGAATGAAAGTTTACTGCAAATGTCAAGTTGTGCTGACGTGGAATGTACATGTGAAGGGGAAACCTTTGAGTAGAGCTTAATGATAAATGCCAGTCATGTCAAGTGACCAAGTCCCTGGTTGTTTATTTATAAGATGCATTTCTGACGCACTGTCCTCATTTTTAAGAAAATCAGTTTTGTGTCTCAGCACCATTTAACATAAGAAAATTAAGAAAGTTCATTCTTCAGGGAAACCCCACTACCCATTTTCCTAGGATTGTTGTGCCTTATTATTTCTAACTTTGTTCTTACTCTGTGAATCCATCAAGGGCTAAAATGTTGCTTCTTAGAGCTCCAGCCTGTTTAGTAGGCTGAAGTTTTTTAGTCAACATCCCTCACCCAGACTTAGTTGAGGATCTTTGAAGTAGAGTAAATGGGGTTATTGCCTGTAGGTGGTGGTGGTATATATCTGTGTGGGGACCAGAGGTCAGCTTCAGGTACCTGCATAGATTGCTCTCCACCTTTTCCTTTTCCTCATGTATGTATAATATGATGTACCTGCACATTTATGAGTGCATATGTGAATATATATGTAGTTGTAGATCCAAAGTTTGCCTAGGGACTGCTGCTCCACTTGGGCACTTATGTGGGTTCTGGGACTCCTAACTAGTCACGTTTGCAGCAGGGACTTTAACCATAGACCCATCTCTCCAGCCCCTCACTGCAACTGGGAATTCCTATTTGGCTGGTCTGGTCTGCCTGTTTCCAAATTCAAGACCCTGATCCTCAGCACTTGTGTTACACATTGCCCTGTCCCACCTCGGGTTTTTACACGGATACTGAGTGTTTGGTGGTAGATCTTCATGCATCTATAGTCAGCATTTTCCTAATTGAGCCTGAAGGGACTCTAGCCAGTCCAAGCATGGCAACATGACCTGCAGGCCTTACCCTTCTCCCCCATTCCCACTTCCTTGCTAAAAACTGCTAGATTACATTTCTAAAGCTAACCACTAAGGTCCATTCCCTTATTTGGCCACTTCCTCCTGAGGCTGACTACCAAGGTCCAGCTATCAAAGTATTGAAGTGCAGCAATCAAAAGCTCCCATTGACATGCCAATCAAAATTGAACACCTCGTCCCAACATGGGGTTTCTCCTTTTTACCTTTATAAAGCACCATTTGTCTGTGGGCCATGTCTGTCTCTCTAGCCAGAGGCAGTCCTTTGTCGCGGCCCCATCCCCCCCCCTTCTCTTCCTCTGAGAAATTCATCTTGAGAAATTTTTTTTGAAAAGTTGGAAATTGCATTTTATTCATAAAAATACATTCATTTTACTCAACAGGGGCTTTAAAACAGCAGTCCTTAGGTATAGTGTGTAACCTTAGCAAACTATTAAAACAGTAACAAGAATAAAGAAATAACAAAATCTTAATCCAATATGAAGAAAACCAAAAAAACAAAGCACAAACATCCCAAGGTATAAACCAAGAAAAAAAGACAAAATCAAGCATATTTCAGAGTTTCCTTTGGAATTTCATTATGGAAGAGCAAATGAGACAAGGAGCTGTCTTGTTCTCTGTAGTGAATTATCTTCAGCAACACTTGTGCATGACATGGCATCAGCTTCCATCTTGGGGTATCTTGTGCTGATACCAATCTCTTTAGAGCCATCTCTCCAGCCCCAGGGTGGGGGAAGTTTTTTTAGTCAACATCCCTCACATTTTGTCCCAAACTGAAAATCCAGGGTTAAACTAAGTTGTGATTGGACCAGCTCTGTCTCTGGTCCTGTTCCTGGAAGGCCTGATGTTTGCATTGGTTTTTGTTGTTTTCAATTTTATCTGTGTGAGTTTTGCCCGAGTCCGTATCTGTGTACCATATGCATGTCTGGTACCTGCAGAAGCCAGAAGATAGTGTCAGTTCCCCCTGGAACTGGAGTTTTAAAGCAGTTACGAGCTGCCATTTGGATGCTCGGAATTGGATCTGGGTCCTTGGCAAGAGCAGTCGATGCCCTTCAGCACTGAGCCACATCTTCAGCCCTCTTTTCTAATTGCTTACATGCAGTATCCAGATACACTCAACCTCCTTTTATGTGTCTCCTCTGAGCATCCCTCTCTAAACATGTTGGTGTCCTATGCCATACTAATCTCGTTTTTTCTACTACGTGTTCATGTTATATGTCCTGTGTGTCTTTAGCCTTATAATGGACCATTCCCCTTTGAGACATCACTTGTGTCAACATATCTTTCCCTTCTACCTTCTCTTATTTAAATGTATGAAGTTCTCTCCTTCCCCACACCGGAAAAGTCTTCCATGGAGATGGTACTTCTATCTTGGTCAAATTGGAATCAGTAAACTGGGAGCCAGGAGTCACAATAGCAATCAGATACATTGGGGATAACATGGTCAGCTGGTGAACTTGGATCATCACCGTTCATAAGTGCAGGGTTGCTGTAGTGGAGTTTGGGAATTGGATCTAGAGGGTTGAGTCTCGGGAAATACTACCACCTTTCCTCAGAGTGAACAAAAAAGCGGGGGCTCTTGAGAAATATCTATTTGCTGCACGAGACAGAATCGCCACCCTCATAGAATTCAGGTTGGACCACATGAAAACTTGGGAGAGACATTTTAGCAATACCCCAAATGGCAAGAATTTAAAACCGCCTCTGGGCCAAGTGTGATGGCACACGCCTTTAATCCCAACCCTAGGGAGACAGGTGGATCTCTGTGAGTTCAGGGCTACACAGTGGGGCTTTTTCAAAACTCAAATAAAACCGCCTATCCAGTGACAGTATGCAGCGAAACCATGAGTCCCACAAATGTCACAAGAAAGCTCTCATTAACTAAGTAGTTTATCATACTTAAACTGTTTTTAAAGATTAGTTTCGCAGAACAGGCGTCGGAAAGCTGCACAGAACTGAACACTGCATGGTACAAGGTCGTGATAGTGACAAGAAGAAGTCTGGGACTCGAGGTTCGTACCCACCCTAAGAATCCAGAGGCGTTGTTTTCTGGTCCTTTAGCGAATCCCGTGGCGCTGGGTAGCGGCGCCTGCTGATAGCGTCATCTTGCTGAGCTCCCGCTTTGGTTTCCTTGGCAACCGGCGCGGTCCCGCCGGCGGCGGCTAGGCCGATGCTCGCCCGGCGGCCGCGGGACCCGCTGCAGGCGCTGAGGCGCCGCGGGCAGGAGCTGAAGCTGCAGGTAGGTGCTGGGGAGAGGGCCCCACATCCCAGACCCGAGCGCCGGCGGCAGCGTTCTAACCCCGGCCCCCGCCACAGACAAAACCTCCAGAAAGCCTTGCGGGTCAGCTAACACCTCCCGTCTAACGACTCACCAGCTCCGAACCTCCGCCTCACCCCTGCCGCCCATGTCTAAACCAGCCAGTTCCACCCCAGTCCTGCGCAGCTCTCCTTGGAAAGCCATCCCTTTCTCAAAGTCGAGTGTAACAGGTGTCAACGAATAGTCTTAATACCTGAGATCCAATAAACGAGCCAAAGACAGGAGAAAAGTTAATTTCAAAGGTAATCAGACACTAGGCTGGTTGATTACATTTCCAGGAATCTACCGTTTGTAATTAAAACTAGGACGGAGGCAGATATACAAAAAGTGTTCGCCACATTTTTTGCTTATAATAGAAAAAACTGGGTATGAATAAAAGATCAGTATTGGGGGAAGGATTAAACTAACCCATAGATGGATTGTTGTTATACAGGGATTCTCAGTTCTTGTCTTGAGGGAAAGGATTTAGTGGCAGGACACAAAGCTTAAACAGAAGTTTCCATAGTAAAAACAAAACATATGCTCCAGAGAGGCTGGAGTGGGCTGCAGGAGCTGGAGAGGAGTAGATTTTAACAACTTTTAATCGATATTGATGGCATGAATGGCATATCCATGACCCTCTTTCTCTCTCAAATCACGGTTGACTGGACTATCGTTTTAGGGTATTTCTGATGCTCCCCTAGAAATGCCCATGTATTGGGGTGAGGGGATGTCAGAATTGCAATATAAGCAATATAATGAAGTCTGATTCTTTGAGGATGTGACACTTTGTTATGGTACATGTGTGGCAACTGAGAACGTGTTCTGGCCTCCTTGGTTCTGTTATAACAGGAACAATCTTAACTGCAGCTTCAAGGATGTTTAACCACAAAGGGGCATTCTGACTGGTCAGGAGACACAACTACCAAGGCAAGGCTGCAGTTTTCCTCGGTGATGTCATTTCCGATTCCTTGTTTACTTAGTATTGTCTGGTGGAATCTGATAGTGCTATGAGCATATTTTCGCTAGAGCTTTTGGTGTTTGGAGGTAAATATTTGTGGTAAGATATCAAGCTAGAAAAAGACTGTGAGGAGCTGGAGAGATGGCTCAGTGGTTGAGAACACTGGCTACTCTTCCAGAGGACCTAGTATAGTTCCCAACACCCTCATGGTGGCTCACAGCTATCTAACTCCTGAGGAGCTGATGCCCGCCCGGTTCTAGACTCTGAGGGCACTGGGCATGCATGTGGTACACAGACACACATGCAGGCAAAACACTCATACACACATAAATAAGTATGAAAAGGAAAAAGACTGTGAAATGGAATACGCACTACTTCAATAACATTTGTTATATATAGTATACATAAAAAGATATAGAAGGAAACAGGACAGGAGTATGTAGGGCAAATTGCTAATGGTTATTGTTTGCCTTTATATGTATTTTTTCAAGGCACTGAATTCCTATTACTCTTAAAAATAAGAACCAAGGGATGGGGGAAATGATGTAATTATAATCTCAAAAAAGTGATAAAATAACCAAATAAATAGCAATTAATGGGTTGTCTATTTCTTTTCAGAAATTCTTGTTTTATCTTAGACAGGGTCTGATTATGTAACTCTGGCTGGTCTGGAACTTAATAAGGAGACCAAGTTAGCCTTGAACTCACAGAGCTCCTCCAACCTCTCTGCCTTCTGAGTGCTGGGATTAAAGGCATATGCCACCATACCTGGCTATTTTACTTTTTAAATATGTAATCTATTACCAAGTATTTTTTTGCTAAATAATTTAATAATCTCTAACAGAGTAAGAGATTTAATGGAGTTTGCATGTTACTTAGTTTTGGACTTTTGTTTTAAAAGTACAAAATTTTGTATGTTTTCACCATAAAGAAATGATACTTTTAGACCATGATTGGAAAAAGCACAGGGACAAATAGCCAAACTAGTGGAAACGCATATGAACTATGACCCAATAGCTGAGGAGCCCCCATGGAACTGGATCAGGCCCTCTGGATAAGTGAGACAGTTGTTTAGCTTGAACTGTTTGGGAGGCCCCCAGGCAGTGGGACCAGGACCTGTCCTTAATGCATGAGCTGGCTTTTTGGAGCCTGGGGCCTATGCTGGGACACTTTGCTCAGCCAGGGTGAAGGGAGGAGGGGACTGGACCTGCCTCTACTGAATCTACCAGGCTGAACTGAATCCCCAGGGGAGTCCTTGCCCTGGAGGAGATGGGAATGGGGGGTCGATAGGCGGGAGGGCAGGGGGGCAGGAGGAGGGAGAACAGGGGAATCCGTGGCTGATATGTAAAATTAAATTAATTATAAAATTGAAAAAAAATAATAAAAAAAGAAAAAAAGAAATACTTTTGAGAAGATAGATAGACTAGCCTGAATTTAAATGTTCATGTGTATTCAGACATCATCCTTAAATATGTACAGTTTCTGCGCTAGAGACAGTGGAACCTGGGAGAATGCAGTCAATAAATGAGGTGGATTAAAGTCTCACACCATAGCCAACTTTATTCAGAGCCTCAGACAATTTATACTCTGACGGTTAAGAAAGGTCACGTGAGTAAAGTTCTCATGAGTTCAAGCTTTATACAATCACCAGGACAAGCTGCACGTGGCAAAAACAATGTGTTTCCATAGAAGCCTATGAGTAACAACAGCTGAAATAAATTCATTCCTATCCACTACTCCTGGGAGGAGCCTGAAAACATATTCCAAGAACAACTCAATGTTTTGAAGAAACTGAGGTCACAAGACTCTAGTTTTCTTGGGAGTTTTCTCAAAAGCACTCAGAATTCTCTCAGACTCCATTCTTGGACAGTGTTCCAACAATATACAACTTCGATTTTTTTGTCTGTCAGCTAAATCTTAAATTTAAAAAATTTAAAGTACAAAATATTTGACAAATAAATATGTAGACCACTTTATATTTGAATCACAGTGGTGAAGAAAAAGCAAACTATGGGCTGGAGAGATGGCTCAGAGGTTAAGAGCGCCGGCTGCTCTTCCAGAGGTCCTGAGTTCAATTCCCAGCAACGGCATGGTGGCTCCCAACCATCTGTAATGAGATCTGCTGCCCTCTACTGGTGGGCAGGCATACATGCAGACAGAACACTGTATACATAATAAATCTTAAAAAAAAAAAAAAGCAAACTATCTTCTGGAGAATACAAATAAATTAGTAGAACACTGACTTCCACTAAGTTTAGTAGAATTTTAATATGGGGATCTAGATCTTATTTTAAATTTACAGAGACATTAAGAAAACCAAAGAAAGCTTCAGAAGTATGTTATAAAAATAATTATTAGTTGGGCATGGTGGCACATGCCTATAATCCCAGCACTTGGGTAGTTGAGACAGATCAAGGCCAGCCTGGGCTACATAGCAAGATGCTCTCTCAGTCTCCTCTGCCCTCTGCCCCTCGCCCCTGTTCGTGTGTGTGTGTGTGTGTGTGTGTGTGTGTGTGTGTGTTTGTATGTATGTATGTATATATAATAGCTATTATTGGGTTTTTGGATAATTTTTTTTAGTTGCTATTAGATTATTATTTAGACTATGCCTAATCTGAGAGGATATAAAAAATGCAGGTCAGGGATGTTCTCGCTGTTTCCTGCTAAGGAGGGTCTTTGTCAGAGGGGGTAGTCCTGGGTCCATTGAAGAGGGGATCCTCTGGTGGTGTAGCAGGGAGACAGTCTTAACTTGATTGGCTGTGATGGATCACAGTTACCACCCTGTATCCCTGAAGAGCTTAGAAAATCATTATTAGAGGACTGTAAGCAGATGATTAGGTTGTGGAGTAAAACTGAGAGATTTTCTGGGAAGGCTGAGGAGGGGGAGGAGCAGAGGCAGGAGACTGGGTCAGTGAGAAAGAATGGACATAATTCAAGGTGGCAGTGACTGGTACCGTTGTCAGGACTGTTGCACCAAATGAGCTATCAAAAGAAGGGAACAGGGAGAAATAGAGGACAAGGTAAAGAACTGCATCTGGTCTGGGATGAAAAGGATGACGGTCCCTTTTAGCCAGATTTCTCCACGACATCTAAAGTGTCTTTTTGCAGATGTATTGGGAGCAAATGGAGTGTTGTAGGGCGAGAGCTCTTGGGAGAGCTTGTATGGAATCTTCTGTTTGGGTAGAGGGTGAAATTCAGTAAGTAAAATATTTAAAAGACAAGCTGAAAACATAAGTACAGGAATAATAAGGAACAAAGCGTGAACAAGGGTGTGTGTGTGGGGGGTACAGAATGGGAGGGAACCCTGAGTCCATAAATAGGAGGAGGCCTGTGGTTGAATTTCATCTGGCTCCTATCTCTAGGCATCATCTCAAACCAGTTAGGATTTGTTGGTGTGAAAGCAGCACTGTTCAAGGGGCACAAACCCCATCCTTAGCCGCAGTCAGAGCTGGTCCTTTGTAATTTTGGAGTGCAGCAACAGCCAAAGAATAGAGTTGGTCCTGAAGGATGATAAGCTGAACTGAATTGGTGAGACAGAGAACTTAATGGATGCAAAGGAGGCTTCAGTCCAGCTGGTTTAGTTCTGAGTCCTAAAAGCAATGTCCACGGTGTCCAGAAGAGGGATGAGTTGGATGGCCCATGGCCCATTAGTTTCCTTTTTTAGGTCATCTGAACTGCTTTTAGGGGTTTGGCGGCATCAGTCTCTTGGTAACTGCTTCAAGGCTGACAGAAAGGGGAGCAGCAGCTAGAGTGTCTCAGAAGATGATCCATCCAAGGGGGCCATGAAAAATCCAACAGATGGCAAAAGTCCACAGCATAAGTCAAGAGATAATAACTGTACAACTTTGTGATGGGCATTAAGAGACAAAGGTACATGAGGAAAACTTTTACACCAAGATGAACATGAGTCAGTATAATGTGAGGTTAAATGCAGTTGTACAACTGGCTAGACCATGACCAGAGTTCTGCAGAAGGATAAGGTGACTGTAATTAGCTGTGTGTTTACATCATACTCTTGCATAGAAAGCTGTGTAAAAGAAGTCAGGTAAAGTCAGCATCCAAGGAGTGAATCTGAACAGAAAGTATCTAAGTGATATCCCTTGCTTCTACATTGGATGACTTTTGTATATTTGTTTCACATATTAACAATGACCATTATTATTTAATGAACAAAAACAGTATCTCAAGTAAAACATAATTTTTGGTGAAAAACAATTTGCTAAGGTGAAATTGGGACTCTTACCTTAAATGACCATATCTAGCATTTGAAAACATGACTGTTGGTGTCTTCTGGTTGTTCAGGTCTTGTTTCCACAGCCATATTGGTGAGACTTGTCGGTGTAAGAGACACTGTCTCACAGCAGACTTCTGTTCCTTTGGCTTTTGCAATCTTTCCATCCCCTCTTCCAAAATGTTCCCTGAACCTTAGATGCAGAGGTTGTGTTGTAGGTGTATCCATTGGGGCTGGGCTCCACAACTCTGCATTTTGATCTGTTGTGGTTTTCTGTGATGGTCTTTTGATTGTAAAGAAGAGTCCTTGGTGGACGAGGAGCCCTTTAACGCCGTGTCTGGAAAGGATGCATTGATATCATTGGCTAGTTTTTGCCTGTTCCTGCAGAGATACCTGAAGGGAAAACCAGGAATAGATTTCCATCTCGGTGTCCACAGAACACAGAATCACCTGTCATTTGGGCCATGGCTTTGATGGCTGGCCCTGTCACTGGGGGCAAATTTTAATAGCACTCTGCTGGGCACCACACACCAAGAGTGAAGAGGAAGCTAGTGCAATTTATGTCTCCCCTCCCCGACACTGCCTTTCCACATACTCTGTAGAAAAGCCAAAGAATTCGTGCCTCTTGGTGGGTGCCTACCAAAGGTAAAGGAGTGCTTCAAAATACTAAGTCAGGAGAAAGTCCTGGTATAGTCAAGACTACGAATCTTACTTGGCAGTAAGGAATGAAATATGAAATAAAGCACGAGGCTCAGAAGGCTTACCAGAGCCAGGCTAGCCAACTCCCTTTTCAGAAATGTCTATGAGCGGGAAATCTCATTTGTACTGGGACAGTGAGCAGGTGTATCTCAGAAAAGACAGAGTGGAGATTTATTAGGAAATAAAGTCACTCTTCAGGGCAATTTACTCTATCTTGATAAGGTTTGGGCTTATAAAGCATATCCATCTGTTAAAATGCAACCAATGTGTGCTTCAGATTTGTGCACCTTCGTGGGAATCTTACATTAAGCAGTGAGCTCTAGCTAGTGAGGCCAATGGTAGATTATTTGAGGAACGTGCATTGGTGACTTGCAAGGAAAAAAAAAAACTGCATACATAAAACAAACAGGTATAGTCGGGCGGTGGTGGCGCACGCCTTTAATCCCAGCACTTGGGAGGCAGAGGCAGCCGATCTCTGTGAGTTCGAGGCCAGCCTGGACTACCAAGCGAGTTCCAGGAAAGGTGCAAAGCTACAAAGAGAAACCCTGTCTCAAAAAAAAAAAAAAACAACAAAAAAAAAAAAAAAAAAAAAAAACGAACAGGTATAATAAGATGTTAATGAAAGGATCCAAGTAGTGCTGTTTGCTATAAAATTCTACTTTATGGTATGCCCATGTTCAAAACTGTTTATTATATATTGGGGGAAAGACTAGTAAATTCTATTTCCTAAGGCTATACAATAATTAACATGTTGTCTTAAATTATCTCCATTTGTCATAGGTTGATAGTCTGGTTACTGAAAGCCAACTGACAGGTGCTCTGGAACCGAGTAAAAGGAGAGATATTTACCAAAGGTAACGGGTGCTGCTCATGTGCTGTCCAGGGGCTGCACTTCTCAACAGTGAGGCACAATCCAGCGAGGCTCCCTCTCCCTCTCCTTCCCTCTCCCTCTCCCAGTCTCTCTCTCTCTCTCTCTCTCTCTCTCTCTCTCTCTCTCTCTCTCTCTCTCTCTCTCTCCCTGTCTCTGTCAGTCTCTTACTCTCTAACTCTTACTCCCCCCCCCAATAAAATAATAATGCAGAATAATGTGGAAGTAACCGTGGGTAAGCTTTTCAAAAATGTATGTAAAAATATTGCTTTCAAGGGGTCTGTATTAGAATGGAGAAGGTGAGGACGGAATTGTGTTAGGAAGAGGGAAGCTTGCTTACATTTTCTTCTCTGTACTAAGCCTCATACTTGGCACTGTGCAAACTTTTTCTTCATTCATCTTCACAATAACACTGTGAGATACCTGTTAAACATAAACGAGAAAATCAAGTTAGACGTTGAAGTAGGAAGACAATACAAATGTTTAGGGCAACCGAGAAACAGGAGTTCTATGAAGGGAGAGGTGGTACTTAGCTGCATCCTGTGGTGATGAGCCTTGAGTTTCTGGGTAGTGATGTAGCACAGATCCAGAAGAACCACAACATAGCTGACAGTGTGGACTTGCTGTCCTCATGACAGTAACTGTAAAAACAGCAGCTTAGGAAGAGTTACCCTAGGATACTGGCCTGAGGAGCCCAGATTTGGTGACCTGGTCACAAATCTCTAAAAGCCATTTGTCTGTGCTCGGGGTAGTAAACTTCAGCTGTCTTCATGTGACAAACTGTATTCTAGGTGAACAGTGCACCTTGCCACTCAGAGACTGAATGATTTAATAAAAATAATTTCCTAGTTCTGACAAAAGAGAACTGACTTATACTTTATCTTTTAAAAATTTTAGATGTATCCAGTTAAAACAGGCAGTAGATGAAAATAAAAATGCTCTTCAAAAATTAAACAAGGTAAGTATGATGAATCACAGAAATCTTTTATACAAATACTTGAAGTGGGAAAGAATTTCAGCTGGGAAGTTCCTGGGTTTGCTTTAGAGATGCAGTCTGGCCACAGTCAGCTCTGAATTGCTGCTGTCTAGTTTGCTTCTGTGGCTGTGATAAACACTGTGCCCCAAACCAACTTCAAAGAGGAAAGTTATTTAACTCACAGGTGACCGTCTTATCAGCAAGGGAAGCCAGGGCAGGAGCTCAAGGCAGGAACTCAGGCAGAAACAAACAGAAACCGCAGTAGAATGCTGTAGACAGATTTTTCTTTGGGCCGCCAGCTCGCAAATTATGACCTGGAGACTTATTATTAATTATAAAAGCTTGGCCTATAGCTTAGGCTTGTTCTACTGGCTCTTATAACTTAAATTAACCTGCTTTTATTAATCTATATTTCACCACATGGCTTTCTTTTGTTCTGTACCTCTGACTTGTTCTGCATCTTCTGATGTCTCCTCTGTGCTAGGATTCATCCCCAATTACTCTCTTTGCCTGGAAGTCCCACCTAGTCTTCCTGCCTAGCTATTGTCCATTTAGCTTTTTATTAAACCAATCACAGTGGCACATCTTTACATAGTGTAGTCAAATATCTCACAACAGAATGCCACTCACTAGTCTGCTCTGGGGCTCACATCCAGCTGCCTTTCTTATACACAGCCCCCCCCCTGCCTGGGCTGGGCCCTCTGACAGCCATGCCAGCAGGCCAAGCTGATGGCTGAGTTCTTCATTTGAGGTTCCCTTTGCTAGGTGTATCAAGTGGACAACCAGGAAAAGCCACCACAGTTGCCCATTAGCTTCATTATGAAGCTTTACTTGAAATCAGAGCAGCCAGGACCTCAGATACTAAAAGACTCTTGCTGTGATCACATTACCCAGCACTGCCACCTCAGAAAGCCTAGAAACAGCTACTTACAGGGTTTTCCCTTCTTTTACATTGGAGTAGTTGTGTGTTACAGTTTAGAAATGCTTCTGTGGAGAGAGAGTACCTGGTTAAGAGGTCTCTTGATGACATAATATCTCTCGTATCAATGATTCTACGAAGTAAGATAACAAGAATTTGCTCTTGACAGTCCTGGGATTTTTAAACATGAACCAGAGTTTCCATGGTGTCCAGGGCTAAAGCCCCATGGAGCATTTAAAGTGGAGTCCCCTGTTCTGAAGGCTCGATTCTGCACCTGAGCATCTGGCGGGTTTTTTTGTTTTGTTTTTGTTGTGGTGGTGGTTGTTTTTTATTTTTCAAGATGGTTTTTCTGTGTAAACGTCCTGGCTGTCCTGGAACTCACTGTGTAGACCAGAGTGGCCTCAAATTCACAGAGATCCACCTGCCTCTGCCTTCTGAGTGCTGGGCTTAAAGGTGTGTATTACAATCAATCCATGTGAGTCTATTAAATGGGTAACAGAATTAATTAAGATATAAATTGAGGAAATATACTCATGATTACAGAACGGAGTAGACAGCAGAAGTCAAGTCGTCCTCTGATCTGATCTGGAGCAAATACACCTCTCAGCAGGAGCAGGGAGAAGGGGCCTGTGACCTTTCTCCAACTCCTTATAAGAGGTCACGTACAACGGCAGGAAGCACCGCCTCCTTTGGGCCATATAGCCCAAGGTCATGGGCGGAGCAAATACCACCACAGGTGTGCACCACAACACCTGGCTTCTTTTATTTATTTTTTTAAAAATATTTATTATTTTTTAAGTGTACGAATGTGTGCCTGCCTGACTGTATGTGCCACTTGCATATGCAGTACCCTCAGGAACCAGCAGAGGTCATTGGATTCCTTAGAACTGGAATTAAGGCAGTTGTGAACATGGGTACTGGAAATCAAACCTGTTTCCTCTGCTAGAGCAGTAAGCACTCTTAATCACTGAGCCATCTCTCTAGCCCTGATGTTGTCCTTTTTAAATTAAATATATCTAGGGAACCTGGGGCTGGTTTTCCAATGAAGCAGATCCATGTTCTCTCACAGGCTGATGAATCTGCACCTGTCGGGAACTATGAGAAGAGAAAGGAGGAGGAGTACAGTCTTCTGGAGAAGCTGACCTGCCAGCTGCAGGAGCTTGCTGTGGGCGTCAGCAAGAAGGACACACTCAAGTATGCTCCTGTCTTCCTCCAGTTCTTTGTCCCCACCTTTTATATTTGGTTAGGAATCGAGACGTACGGCAGTGTGAGCAAAAATGTGTGTATGTGTTGTGGATTCTAGAATGTGTTAGCTCATGTGAGAGATGCAAAGAGGCATCATAGTCTCTGCCCTCAGACTATCCTAGCTGAGGCAATAGATTAGAGATCTGAAAAGCTAAATAAACCAGTGTTAAAAATACTCAAGCAAGGGATGTGATTTAGGTTGTCTACTTATATCATTCCCTCTTTCAAAGAACGTAAATGTTGAAACGTTGAAAGCAGAAATGAGCTTTTTGTTTTTGTTTTTGCTGGAAAGAGCATTAATAATAGTTTTTACAAATTATAGAACAAAAATCCAGTAGGTTTAAATAAATCCAGTTGTGGCGAAAAAAAGCAATTAAATCAATTATTGAGACTCTTCAAATGCTATTGCTCAACTGTTTGATACAGGCTCTTGCTGTATAGTTCAGGGTGGTCTTGAATTTGCAGTCTTCCTTTCTCAGCTGCCTCAGGGCTGGGATTATGGGCATATGCCAGCATGGCCAGCTTGTTCTCTGGCCTTTTACACTGAATTTAGGGAGAATGATGAATATACATGCACATTTTTGGGATTTTTCTGATATCTAGGATTGAGAATGACCGAGTAGCCAGTGTTGTGTTTATGCTTCCATTAGAAACAACTGTAAGGTCTGGGGGTGGGGGGTGGTCAGCTATAGGAAGACACCGCACAAAACGGGACTGATATCCTTCATACACCAGATGTTCAAAGTGAGTCCTGCCCTCACCTCTTCCCTGGGGATGAAGTGGACCCTAAGCAGCTAACCAGCAGTCTCACTGAGCTGATGGGTCAGAGATCACATTTTAGAGTTGCTGAGTCCACTGGGCCTGGGTCCTGGTATTATAGAGTGGAAGGACTTGAAGAGAGACAAGTACAGACATCTCATGTCAGCTTGAGCTCTCAGGGTGTGATTCCAGAAGACCTAGCAGAAGGCCTGTACTAAGAAGCTGACAGCACTGGGCAGTGGCAGCGCACGCCTTTAATCCCAGCACTCAGGAGGCAGAGACAGGTGAATCTGTGAGTTTGAGGCCAGTGTGGTTTACAGAGTGAATTCCAGGACAGCCAGGGCTATGTAGACAAACCCTGTCTCAAAAAAAAAAAAGTGGAAGCTGAGAGTTTAACAGATTGTAGAGGCTGGAAAAATTCAGACTTAGAACCTAGAGTAAAGAAACCTTAATGAAAACCAGGCAGTGGTGGCACATGCCTTAAATCCCAGCACTTGGGAGGCAGAGGCAGGCAGATCTCTGAGTTTAAGGCAAGCTGATCTATAGAACAAGTTTCAGCTAGAGCTATGCAGAGAAACCCTATCTCAAAAATCAGAGAGAGAGAGAGAGAGAGAGAGAGAGAGAGAGAGAGAGAGAGAGAGAGAGAGAGAGACTGACCTTAATGAGATCATAGGAAGGCACAGGAACTAGAAGTAAGGAAGAAACTCTCAGAATAAAGACAAAATGGAAGTAGATGCCCAAGAAAGCATAAAAGTAGACTGTAATGGAATAAGGCAACTGTATAACATTAAAAATATCACCACTCTAAGAACACAATATAATCCAGTGTGTAAATGTGCACATCACAATAGCTAATAAAGAGTTACTAGAAATGCCGAAACATAAACAAAATGCAAGGGGAAATAAATGAATAGCACTGATAGCAAAGGTGGGATCAGATCTGAACAAGACAGTGGAGCTGGCTGGCAAGGACTTCTGAAAATGTGAGTGATACATTAAAGAAAAGTCAACCTGGAAGGAAAGACAGAAGAAATAGGAAGAGATAGCAAAGGTTCATAGAATCCTAGTACAGAAAGAAATCAGAGGAGCCGTCTACAGCTGAAACACACACTGTGTAAGGTGATGTAATGGATGAGAACTTTGTAAATCAGGTTTAGTCTACAGATCTTAAAAGATGGTAACATACCTCATAAGCAAAAGGGACAAGAATGCCTAGACACCGGATGAACCACATGTGAGGGTTTGGAAAAGATCTGTAGGACAGTAATTTCCAATATGCTGACAAATTTATAGACGAAAAGGTACCTATTAGATTAGAAGATTGGAGTGGTAAGTGGGGGAATGAAAACTAGGGAAAGAAAAGGTCTGAGATAAAACTTAGAGTAGATGAAAATTTAAACATTGAGTGGTTTAGCATTACAATTAAGGAAGGAATCTGTGACCTCAAGGACAGGTTGAACATTGTTAGTCTTATACACAGGAAGGAGAAAGAGGAGGAGAAAAAAGAGAAAAGGAAGAGGGGAGAGGGGAAGAAGAGGGAGAGGCAGAGGAGGTGACAGTGACAGTGACAGTAGTCTATTGCTCCAAACTCCAAACCGAAACTATGTTTTCTGTTCCTGTTTATCTTTGGTGTCAGCACTCTGTGTGTGTAGGTGGGAGTTTGCCTGTGCTTGCCACCTGGCACCAAAGTCCCACAACCATTTATAAAATTCGTGTGTCCCGCCTGGTCCACAGTCAGGACAAATCTCTCTTACCCACTGGTTCCGCAGCCGCTCGGACCCAAATAAACACACAGAGGCTTATACTATTTACAAATGATATGGCCTAATGGCTCAGGCTTCTCACTAGCTAGCTCTTACCTCTTAAATTAACCCATTTCTATAAATCTATACTTTGCCACATGGCTTGTGGCTTACTGGTACTTTTACATCTTGCTTCTCCTGGTGGCTAGCAGCGTCTCTTCTCTCTGTCTCCTTTCTCTCTAGTTAGAATGGCCTGCCTAACCTTATTCTGCCTCACCATTGGCCAAACAGCTTTATTTATCAACCAATCAGAGCAACACATATTCCCAGCATACAGAACAATATCACCCATCATGTATGTATATATGTGTATATACATATACATATATATGGCCTTTGTTCAATTCCCAGCACTCTAAACACACAAGACCAACTAATCTAATCCAAGGTTATTCAAGGAAGAATGGGTAGAGGCAGAATTTAAACTCAGTGCCCATGCTGTGAGCACCGTATAGAGATGTTTGAGTCGTGTGTGCAGGGACAACTCGAGGGTTTGAAAACAGTCCAGTGCCTCAGCTTCTTCCTCCTCAGTCCCTCTAGCCCCTGAGCCCAGCTCAGTGGTGGAAACTGTCATCCACACTCTTCTCCTACTTTCCCCTTCCAGCTCCAAACAGGGGCAGCTTTTGTCCAGACAAGCTTTCTCTGCTCACTCTGCCTGGATGTGACTTCAGGTGATCCTGTTGATAGAATTGTTTTTCACAGAGACGAGGCACACAGTGACAAAGAGGAAGATGATTTGACTGAAGAAGATGAAGAAGAAACTGAAGAAACTGGTGGAGAGGAAGAAGAATCAGGAGAGGAGAAAGAAAGGCAGGAACACACTTCCCCGACACAAGCAGAAGTCGTCAAGTACTTTGCTCTCGGGGACTTCGATGCTCAGCAGGCTGGGGACCTGACGTTCAAGGTAGGTGTTAGTCTGCAGCTTAGCCAGGGCAGGTGCATCCCTAACGGTAAGAAAAGTCCCGAGAGCTGTCTGTGTGTGTGTCTGTGTGTGTTACACAGTCCCAAGAGCTGTCTGTGTGTGTTACACAGTCCCGAGAGCTGTCTGTGTGTGTGTTTCACACTCCTGACAGCTGTCTGTGTGTTACACAGTCCCGACAGCTGTCTGTGTGGTTGTGTTACACAGTCCCGAGAGTAAACCTTTAGAAAAATAACCGTAACTTATAAGTAGCACTAATAGGAGATTCTCTTATTAAAATGACTACTTCTAAAGATTTTTTTCAAAATAGCTATAGTTTGATAGCTCCTAATTAAGGGTACATTTTATAATCGTGGTATGCATGAAATTATTCACCTCAGACAGAGCCTGTTGCTTGAAGTAATAGGCATGCTTCACTTTGTTAGAGGCAATTCTTCAGAAGCCTGGCACTGTGCACAAGCCTTTACTCCAGCACCCAGGAAGGAGAGACAGACATATGTAAGTCTAAAACCATCCTGGTCTACATAGTGAGTTCCAGGCCAGCCAAAACAAAACAACCCCCCCAAAGTCATTTCTTCCAGTCACTCATGCTTAGTCCATATATAAGTAGCAGGTGGGTGGAAAAATAAACTCGGGATTTTTTTCTTAGTGCTGGAGAGCAAACCATAGGCTTTATGTGTGCTAGGCAAGCATTTCCCACTAAGTCAGCCTGGCTTCAGACTGGCGGGGTTTTTGTTTTTGTTTTTGTTTTGTTGTTGTTGTTTTTATTTTTCAAGATGGTTTTTCTGTGTAACAATCCTGGCTGTCCTGGAACTCACTCTGTAGACCAGGCTGGCCTCAAACTCAGAGATCCACCTGACTCTGCCTCCTGAGTGCTGGAATTAAAGGCATACGACGCCGACGCTGCCGCCGACGCCACTACCACCCAGCTAGACTTGTGGTCCTTATATTTTTGGTTGTGAACCTAGCCTTTAACAGCTGAGCCATCTCTTCAGCCTGACTTGTGGTTATTAAAAAAGCTTGCAACTTTCTGCTATCAACATAAGTTGAAAATTTTAAAGACTGTATTAATCTTAGTCCTTGTAGTTATCAAATTTCAAATTAAATAACAAATCAATAAATGATATACAAGTATATTATACAGCTAATATATTTACATTTTTGATTCATGAAATTATTTTTCAGTTCTGAAGAATACCTTCAATATTGACAGAATATATACTCTAAGAAAGACTTTGTTTCTCAATATCTTCAATGGTAGAACTTCTTTGATAATCAAAGATGGAATATATGCCAGTCAGTGGTGACACACACTTTTAATATATAATATATATATTTAACATGGTCTCACTGTGTATCTCTGGCTGGCTTGGAACTTACTATATAGACCAGGCTGGCCTCAAACTCAAGAGATCCACCTGCATCTAGCTCCTCAGTGCAGTGATTAAAGGTGTGCACTACCATACCTGGCTGATGGATTATATTTTCATGCATGGATAAATGTCATTCAAAATGTGAATTGGGATATATTAGACAAGTACTATTTTTCACTTCAACATCTGGTTTAATTTCAATTTCACAGAACTGATTTTCCTCAAGGATTCACATGCTGCTTCTGAAAGATACTTTCCAAAGAGAGATTCACAAATTCAGTGTTTCTTTTTTCTTTTTTGGTTTTTTGAGACAGGGTTTCTCTGTGTAGTTTTGGTGTCTGTCCTGAATCTCACTCTATAGACCAGGCTGGCCTCAGACTCATAAAGATCCTCTTGGCTCTGCCCCCATGAGTGCTGGGATTAAAGGCATGCGCCACCACCGCCCAGCAAATTCAATGTTTCTTATAGAATGATCAAAGTGTGGGCATAGCATGATGCCTTAAAAATGATAGTGAGGGGCTGGAGAGATGCTCATCAGTTAAGAGCACTTGCTGCTCTTACAGAGGACACAGGTTTGGTTTCCAGCTCCTACATGTGGCTCACAACCACCTGTAACTCCAGCTCCACGAGATCCAAAGTCCTTTCTCACTTCCACAGGCACCAGGCATACATGTGGTACATAGACATGCATGCAGGCAAAACATTCACACACACACACACACACACACACACACACACACACACGTAATAGTGAAGAGGTGCATCTCATTTGAATATAAGCTTCGTGTGTGTGTGTGTGTGTGTGTGTGTGTGTGTGTGTGTGTGTGTGTATGTGTGTGTGTATACTAAGTAACCAAATGAAGTGGTTCATTTATAGTCACAGAGTCACTAGTAGTGTTATGGACTTTATTTTTAAATGGGACTAAATAATTAATAAAGCTTATTTTACTTTTGTAGACACATATTTGGAGGCATTTGTAATGAAATGTTGTTCATGGTTATTGAATTCTTGTTCAGTTTCTACTTGTTTTTTATTTAAGAAAGGGGACATTCTCCATATAATCGAAAAAAAGCCTGATGGTTGGTGGCTGGCTAAGGATGCTGAAGGAAATGAGGGTCTCATTCCCAGGACCTACTTGGAGGTTAGTCCTGTCATTTATGCCTTTCCTGCTACAGAGTATTTCCATTTTGATGGTAATAAGGCATGGAGCTGTACTTCTCACTTGTTAGCAAGTGGGGGGTTTGAGATAGAGAATTAGCTTTAATTTTGAAGACACTGTAAGTATGGGAAGTGCTGTGCATTAACCACCCGCCTCCTGGGACATGCATGTGAGCTCTGGAACACTCCCTTCTTAAAGATGCTGTGGGGTTAGTGCTGTTTTCAAGTACCATCCACCTTAGTTTGAGACAGGGTCTCTCACTGGGTTGCCAAGTAGGCCACCAAGTCTGGGGGATCTGCCTGGCTCAGCCTCCCCAGTGCCTGCCCAGTGATCATTCTTGCAGTCAGAAATTCTTTGAGCACTGAGATGCAGAGTTGGAGACCAAGCAGCTGCTGCGGTGATAACCCACACAGCCGTTTTTGGACTTGACTTATCTCACCAATCTGCCACCCGCTGAGAGTGTTTTCTTGTATGTTGGACAGTGCTGGCTGTGGCCATCAAAAGCAATCTCATTATTGTTTTGTTTGCATTTATTATACTCCTGGTTTCCAACTTATATAATTCCTCACTGAATGGAACAGCTGTTCTTAATGAAGATGTTAACATTCAGACATTTGTGCTTGATATTTTCGGTCACTTCCAGCTGTGTGTATTTTTGTTAGGTAAATCGGTCAGTGTTCTCACTATGATTTTTGGTTTTATATTTGATATTACTTCTGAAAAGGGCTTTCTTATTCCAAGGTTATCTTCTTCCAGCACTTTTACAGATTCTTTTAATTTTTAATTTAAATTCCATCTAACATAAACAGATATGTGATTTATTTTGGTTAAACTTGTCTCCTTTTTTTTGTTCCTCTTGGACATGATCTAGCTGTGGAGCCCAGGCTAGCCTAGAACTCATGATCCTCCTGACTCAGGTTCCCAAGTTTTGGAATTACCATGCCTCTCCATCTTTTTCAAATAGTGAAACTAGCAAACATTTGTTAAAAGATTTCCCCATCACATACAAATATTCTCATCTGTGACAGACCTTCCTTGAAATATGGTATTTTTGTTGATTGGTTTTGGACTGACGTGCAAATATTTTCCAGCCCTGCACTAAGAAAGACGAGCAAGAGTCAAGTGAAGAAGGCAGCAAGGAGGGCAGTGAGGAGGACGTGGAGGTGGTGGATGAAACTGCGGATGGAGCCCAAGTGAGGCAGAGGTAACGAGGTGGGAGGGGGCATCAGCGCAGCTTAACGAGACGTGCGTGCATGCGTATGTGCATGTGTGTGTGTGTGTGTGTGTGTGTGTGTGTGTGTGTGTGTATGTGTACAACCTTGGATGTTGCTCCTCAGGAGCCATGCACCTTGCTTTTGGATGCTGGGTCTCTGGGAACCTGGGACTTGCTAACTGGGCTAGGCTGCGTGGACGGTGAGCCCCAGGCACCTTCCTGTCTCCACCTCCCCAGCTCTGAGATTACAAGTGCATGTGCTCGGCTTTCTATGTCGGCTCTAGGGGCTTGAACTCAGGTCTTCACACTTGCATGGCAAGCATTTTACCAAGTAAACCATCTCCAGCCCCAGAAACTTTGGGCTTTATTTTTATTATCATAAATAATTCAACACTTGCTTGAAATGCAGACACTTGTTGCTGCTTCTTTAATTTTGTAATGATTTTTAGAGCATTTAGTCGTAGCCTGGCTTCCTCCGAGAAGATGACTGTTGAGTTGTCAGTACTGATTGATGATTACATGCTTTGTTCTCTGACTGCCCAGTTGGAATAGGCATAACTGGTCTGTGCACTGACCTTGCTCCTTTGTCTCCCTAGAACGGATTCCCACTGGAGTGCTGTTCGAAAAGCTCTCTCAGAGGTTGGTATTTCCTGTCTCGTGTTTTGTGTCTAATAATATTGATGTAATTGACAAGTGAGCTACACTTGCTCTGTTACCTAGTAGTTCAGACTGAGTTCAGAGCATGGAGGTGCAAGGTGGTCAGAGCATAAGGCGTCTCTTCTTCCTTAGTGGGCCTGTGATCCAAATAGCATTTCTCATTAGGTCCTTCTAGAGAAATAGAGAGTCTCGTCTGTGATGGGATTTGAGAGCTTGGAATTATCCTGTGTTCCTACATGAAATCTCTATCATTTTGGGAAAACTGATACTAAATTTCAGCTACTTGAGAAACATAAAAAAGACATTAGAGTAAGAAATTATTCATAATTCCATCACCCAGATACTATGTAACATGGTGAGAATCCTTCCTCTGAATCCTGTAAACCATCCCCATTAGCAATGTGGCGAGTCACCTTCCTGACCCTTCACCCCCTCCCTTAACTACAAGGACATGCTTGTGAGTGGGTCAGCAGGTGTTCACACACAAAGCATCCGTTGACCCTGAAGTACGTGTCAGGGCAGCGGTAACCGTTTGTGGAGTGGCATGTGCTGTGGGACTTGACAGGAGCGGACATTTTGGTGCAGGATGCTCTTGAAGCAGCTGCCGTAGAACCCAGGGCTCTGTACTCTAGTCAGTATGGGGGTCAGAGTCCTTAAGAGACCAGGGTTCGTGATGAGTGTCCCCCTCTAGGAAGTGGGGGTTACACTGCGGTATTCCTTACCTCAAAGTCTGTGTTTTGTATTTTCCTCCTTTGGGTTATGGCTGCAATGGTGTTGAAGTGTCACAGAGAGAAGGAGAGGAATGGAAACAAGACTATTTCATTCTCCTCTCTTCAGCAGATAAACACTGTTGATATGTTAGCCACAATGGGAGCTATTCCTGCGGGGTTCCGGCCTTCCATGCTCTCCCAGCTGCTGGATGAAGGTAACATGAGGCTCTCAGCCTCTCTGCCCTTGCAGTTAAAGCAGGCAAAGCTGAAGGGTAATTTTTCTGTCGTCGTCAAAACAAGTTGAAGATGCTAAATCTACCCCCCCCCGTGTGTGTGTGTGTGTGTGTGTGTGTGTGTGTGTGTGTGTGTGTATGTGTAAATGTGCTGAGGCCGTGCATCTTTCTAAACTGTTCCCTACTGTATTTTTTGAGGCAAGGTCCCTCACTCAGTTTGCTTAAACTTGCTGGCCAGCAAGCTCCAGAAAGCCCTCCTCCATCTCTGCCCTCCAGCACAGGGACCACAGATGTGTATCGCGACACTACACCTGGTCCCTGCCTGGGTTCTGAGGGCTAGAATGAGGTCCTCAAGCTCACACGTGTAGGTGGATTTTTCTATCCCTTCTACCAGCTCCCAAATCATGACATGAAGACTTCTTATTAATTATAAAATCCCAGCTCATAGTTTAGGCTTGTTTCTAACTAGTTCTTATAAGTTAAATTAACCCATTTCTATTCATCTACATGTTGCCATGTGACTCATGGCTTTTACCTCTTTTCTTTCATGTCTGTTCCCTTTAGTTGGCTGGCAACTCTGCCCTTCTTCCCAGCATCCTCTCTGCCCCGAAAATCCTGCCTAGCTATGGGCCATTCAGCTTTTTATTAAACCAATCCAAGTGACAAATCTTCACAGTGTACAAAGAGATTATTCTACAACACACATGGCAAGGGCTTTACTTACTGAGCTGTCTCCCCAGCCCTGGATTTCACCCTCTTGAGTGTCCATCCCTTCCTTGTCCTCCCTGTGGCACTGAGGATGGCCAGGCTGTGTGCGTTGCTCTGGGTTCCAGCCCCTTTCCTTATTTCACAAACACAATTTCTACTGTGTGGTTTGAAAGAAAATGGCCCCCAAAGGGAAAGGCACTATTAGGAGGTGTGGCTTTGTTGGAGGAAGTGTGTCACTGTGGAGGTGGGCTTTGAGGTCTCATAGGCTCAAGCCACGCCCAGTAAGACAGACCACTTCCTGTTGCCTGCTATAGGAACCCTGACTAAGACACTTGCCTTTCTCTATATCTTTAGCCAACCTTTCCCAGTCTTCCCCCTGTTGGTACATGTCCAATCAGTATTAGCAGGACACCCAATCCTGCAGCCTTTAAGACCAACCCCAAAGCCCCATCCCATTAAGCCCTTCTTTGTAGCAAGACTTTTCCAGAGCATTCTCTCCACCTGTTGTTTGTTTCCTTGTTCATTTTGGGCTTTCCCAGTGCTTGAGAACATCTGTCTGTCTGTAAGCTGTTATAAAGAAGAACCATGGTAACAGGCGTCACCTGTGTACCTGAGCTGGTCAGTTCTCCTTGGAAGGACTTCTTGAGGTTACCTCTGATGGAATGGCTCTTTCCCATGTCCTTTCCATCCTTCCTCAAGATGCCTACCATGGTTGTGTTAGTTTCCCCTGCACCCTTGACACTACTTGAATATAGCCAGACTTTCTTTTTGGTTGCCAGCCCCAAATAACAACTTGGAGATTTCTTATTAATTATGAAAGTTTGGCCTTTAGCTTAGGCTTGTCTCAACTAGCTCTTTAATTTAAATTAACCCATTTATATTAATCTATGTTCTGTCACGTGGCGTTACCTCTCTTTCATCTTGCACCTCCTGTTTCCTCTCTGTCTGGCTGGTGACTCCACCAGAAGTCCCGCCTAACCTCTTTCTGCCTTGGCCTTTCAGCTCTTTATTAAACCAATCAGAAGGCGCGTTGGCAAAGACACATCTTCACAGTATAAACAAATATTCTGCAACATTTGAGCACCTTAAAACTCATGCATCAGCATCGTGTGTCAGACCCCTCCGCAGCTGTAAGCTAATGAGGGCAGGACACATCTCTCGGGTTCACTGTTCTGTTTCTGGCTTTTAACGTAACACTTGGCACAAAACTATTTCTTGAGTGAGTAGTGATTTCTGTAGTAAACAGTCCAGTTGTAGGCCTACGATCCCAGCCTGTGGGAGGCAGAAGGAAGAGAACCAGAAATTCAAAGTCATCCTTGGCTACATAGAGAGTTAGAGACCAGACTGGTATTTATAAAAGGAGACATTGTCTCAAAAAATTAATTAAAAAAAATGAAAACTAATTATGTAATATTTTCCTCAAGTCTCTAAAACATGATTACAAATTTCTTATATTTTACACAAACATTTGAATGAATCATCCTTATCATGAGGCATGCTTTTTGTGTAAAAAATCTTTAGAACTCTCAGAGCTGCCTTTAGGTGATCTTTATATATTTATATCTTTAAGTTTTACGCCCTGTTTTAATATATAAATGTATATTGGTACATCTGCCTTGGAAATTGAATTCTTAGTGAGTACATGGCTTTTCAGAAACTTTTTGCTAAGTTGTCCTGTAACATTATGGATTTGGGATTTTGACTTCCATTCTCTTTGTAAGAAAATAAAGGGGATGTTGTTTTAGCAGGGAACCAGTTTCGAGCAAGCTACTTCTTACAGCCAGATCTCACGACATCACAGCTGGCCTTCAGAGATCTACTGTGGGATGCTAAGGCAGGCACGGTAGGTGTGCTTTCTGTTGATCACATGGGAGTGCCAGCATCTGTCCTATGACAAGGATGTAAATAGCATGTAACGTGGAAACTGACAAATCCATTGCAGAGAATACACTCTGTGTTTCCGAAAGATACTTTATAATTTGAACTTTGTACCTCAGCTTCATCTTCCTCTCTTTTCTGCTGTTCTTCTCTCATTACAAAAGAAGTAATCTAAGTTTATATCTTTTTAAAATAAATTTATTTATTTATTTTACATCCCTGCTGGTTTCCCGTCCCTCCTCTCCTCCCAGTCCCTACCCGAACACCTCCCCTCTGTCCCCATTCTCCAATCCACTCCTCCTCTATTTCTGTTCAAGAAAGGGCAGGTCTCCCCTTGGTATCAACAAAACATGGCATATCAAGTTGCAGTAAGACTAAGCACCTCCCCATGTATTAAGGCTGGGCAGGGTGACCCAGTATGAGGAGTAGGGTGCCAAAGGCCTGTAAAAGAGTTGGAGACGACAGCCCCTGCTCCCACTGTTAGGAGTCCCACAAGAGGACCAAGCCACACATCTGTAACATATATGCAGAGGGCCTAGGTCAGTCCCATGCAGGCTCCCTGGTTGTTGGTTCAATCTCTGTGAGCCTCTATGAGCCCAGGTTAATTGATTCTGTGAGTTTTCTTGTGGTGTCCTTGACCTCTCTGGCTCCTACAATCCTTTCTCCCCTCTTCTGCAGGATTCCCTGAGGTCCGCCTAATGTTTAGCTGTGGTCTGCATCTGTTTCCATCAGTTGCTGGGTGAAGCCTCCCTGATGACAGTTGAGCCAGGCACCAGTCTGGTCACAGGAGATGGCCAGTTCAGGCTACTTATCTGCTATTGCTAGGAGTCTAAGCCGGGGTCCTCCCCATAGACCCCTGGGAGATTCCCCTGCACCAGGCTTCTTCTTCTGGACCCGAAATGCCCCCCAGAACTCCCCTTCAGCACTCTCCTCCTCTGTGCCCCCAACCTGATCACTCATGTCCCCATCCCCCATCCACCCTCAATCCACTCATTAAATATCTTCTATTTTTCCTTTCCATGGAGATCAGGGTGTCCCCCCATGAACCTTCTTGTTATCTAGTCTCTGGTCTATGGATTGTAGCATAGTTATTCTTTATTTTACAGCTAATATCTACTTATGAGTGAGTACACACCATGTTTGTCTTTCTGGGTCTGGTTTGCCTCACTCAGGATGATTTTTTCTAGTTCCATCCATTTGCCTGCAAATTTCCTGGTGTCCTCATTTTTAACAGCTGACTAATACTCCATTGTGTAAATGTGCCATATTTTCTTTCTCCATTCCTTGGTTGAGGGACATCTAGGTTGTTTTCAGGTTCTGACTGTTATAAATAAAGCTGCTATGAACATAGTTAAACAAGTGTCCTTGTGGTATGATTGATCATCCTTTGGGTATATGCCCAAGAGTAGTATTGCTGGGTCTTGTGGTAGATCTAAGTTTATATCTTAATTTATATCTTAATCTCTTTTTTTTTTTGAGACACATTCTCACCATGTAGCTCTGGCTGTTCTGTCTTTTTTTTCTGAAAAATGAAATTTTATATAATTTTTTATGTGCATAGGTGTTTTGACTTTATGTATGTATGTCTGTGTACCACATGTGTGCCTGGTGCCTGCAGAGGCCCGAAGTGGAAATTGGGTCCCCTGGAACTGGAGTAACAGATTTTCATGAACCATTCTGTGGGTGCTGGGAATCTAACCCAGGTGTCTGGAAGATCAGCTGGTGCTCTTAACCACTGAACCATCTCTCCATCACTCTCTCTATCTTAATCATTCTTTACCTCAATTTTTTCATATATAAAAAGGGAGTGGTTAATAATAATAATAATAACAATAATTCTTTCAACACAGCATTATCATGGGAATTGAATGATAAAGAACAATGCTAGGCATGTAAGAACTCAATAAATATTAGTGTTAAGAGTTTGGTGAAGTATCTGTTGTGTGATTTTACTGGGGAGATATTTCTGTTCACCCCAGATAAAGAGGGCCATGACAGACCAAAGAAATAATTCTGTGGAGTCCAGTGTGAACCAGTCAGTCTCTGGGGTCACTTACAGGAGCATGGGTGACTTGTGTAGCTGTGTCACTGAAAAGCCACACCCAGCATGGGTGACGACTTAACAAAAGCTCCATTGGGTGGTGTTGCCCCCCCCACCAACCTACAACTCATAGGCAACTACGCCAACAAGCCTCCCCCAACCCAGCAATTGTTTAGTTTTTATAACCTCAGAGAGGGGTTGTCCTAAGCAGAGTTTCTATTGCTGTGATGAAACACCATGAACAGAAGCAACTCGGGGAGGAAAGGGTGTATTTCTTCTTACAACTCTCAGATCACACCCCGGCACTGAGGGAAGTCAGGGCAGGAACTCAGGGCAGGAACTCGGGGCAGGAACTGAAGTAGGTGCTCGGAAGACTGCTGCTTCCTGGCTTGCTCCTCGTGGTCTGCTTTCTTCTACCAACTGCCCTGGGGCGGCACCGTCCAGAATTGGAGCGGGCACACTCCTTCCCAGCTATTTCTCTTCATTGTTTTTCTCTTTCCTTCCCTGGAGCCTAAAAGGAAGAATCGAAGCACCATGTGATCAGGATTTAGGAGGAGTGGTACAGAATAAATATTAGGGCTTTTTGTCAAATCCTAACAAATCCAAACAAAGGAGGACTGAGCTGAGTGACACTAATGCCATGTCCTGGTGCTACGCTGTAGTAACTGTCCATGCTCACACACATTATAGGAATGCCTGGAGACTAGAGTACACTGATTCCGTAGTCGAATCATTTATTTTCCCTGTGAGTTCTGCATGTCCTTTTTGTTAAAGTTTGTAAGTAATTGAGAAAAAAATACAACTTTGAAATACAGCTGTATGAAATTTTTTTTTTGTTTTTATTTTATATAAGGAAGATTTTCTAGTCATTTTACATATCAGCCACGGATTCCCCTGTCCTCCCTCCTCTGACCCCCGAGCCCTCCCCCGCACTCCACCCCCCATTCCCACCTCCTCCAAGGCAAGGTCTCCCTAGAGGAGTCAGCCCAGCCTGGTACATTCAGTTGAGGCTGTGGTGCATGAGCCGGCTTTTTGGAACCTAGGGCCTATGCTGAGACACTTTGCTCAGCCTTGGTGCAGGGAGGAGGAGGCAATGACTGTTTTATTTTAAGTGTACTTCACTGAAAATTGTGTATATGTTTGTGTAACATTCTTGGGTTTTTTAAGTCTCTATATATTTTCTTTTTATTCCTTCACTTGCTTGTTTTTAAAACAGGGTCTCATGTAGCCCAGGCTGGCCTTGAACTCCCAATCTTTCTCTTTCACCTCCTAAGTGCAGAGATTTCCAGAGTGAATTGCTACACTCAGCTTTGTGTTTATTTTCTTAAGCTGTATTTATAAAAGATGTTTTGTAAAATGGATTTTATTATAAATAATAAATAATATTAATAAATTTTGTGCTTTAATTTTCCTTTCAGATTATGTCAAGGCCAAGTCTTATTTCTTTGATTCTGACCCTCTGGAGCTGTAAAATGATCCCTCTCCCAGGAACAAGCATACAGGTTCTCAGCAGACATGTGCGCCTCTGTCTGTTTGATGGTAATAAGGTAAGAACTAAGTCCCTGGGAGCTAAGTCAGGTCACCCCGGGATAAGAAGAAAGGATTTTATTAGTACCATGTATTTTATACACACACACACACACACACACACACATAGTATATACACATTAAGCAGTTACTACCCCCCCATTATATATTCACATATCTGTATGCACCCACACTGGTTCTGATTAGGTAATTTAACTCCTGGTTCTTTGAGTTGTTGAGTGTGATATTGGTACATCACAGACAATATATCTGAGCTAATATCTCTAAGGTACTAATGCTTACCTCCCACTGTTATACTCAGTTCAGGTGTTAACTATAGTACTACATTTTTGATAAATATGTACAGTGGGGTAACCAACACTAAGGAAACAAAGCATTGTCATGTCTATACAAAGCTTCCTGCTCTTTTCCTCCCTGATTCTAGAGACTATTTTTCACCCAGTACCAAAGAAAGTCTGCATGGTTCTTTTTAAAACAAATATATCTTTTATGAGAAAATTCTTAGCACCTAGATAGAGATTTGTAGCTTTAACTGCAAACACTGGCAAGAGTGAAGACTCCAAGCCAGTGGTCCAAGCTACCACCTTATCCTAGACACCGAGGAGTAGAAGAGTGAGTCCAGCCCCTGGGGGAAGACCCGTGCAGAATGGGCGTGGCACATTCCATAGACGGAGGTCGCAGGCTGAGTGAAAGGGCAGGGAAGGTGAGCTGAGCAGCCACACTGGGCTCTCTCTGTTCCCTGGCTGAGGTCAGTGTGACCAGCTGTCTGGAGCTCGGCGGGAGGCCACATCTAGAGGCACTCTATTACCACCATACTCCCTGCATGGTAAGGTGCACTCCCAGCAGTGAGCCGATGAACCCTGCCCTCCTTCCGTTTCTGTATTCGGTTATTTTGTCCCAGCAGTAAGAAACGTACCTGCTATGAACAGCAGTAGCAGAAAGATAAGTAGAGAAATCCTGCAGTATTTGGGGGTCAGGACAGCCAGCTGGCATTGTCAAGTGAACAAAATTCGGAGCCAGCTCACTTCCGATGAAGCAGCTCCACCATTTGCTGGCAGGAGACCTTGATCAAATGATGTGACCTTGCTCCCACCATCCTCAGGGGCTATGTGAGGACTGAAGCACTTAGTTAGGACTGTCCTCTGGAGCACAGGAGTGCTGCGGAGCTGGGCCTGCGAGGGGTGATGCTTACAGCGGAGAAGGAGGGCACTGCAGAGGTAGACGAGGAGGCAGGAGTCCACCACATGTGTGGACTAGATGGGGGCGGGGCAGAGTGTTAACAGGCAGGAGGTCTTAGACTTGCACATGCGATGGATGAGGTCATCCTTCATTTGAACTTGGACTGTATAGTAGTGATCCTCATTTCCACACTTGTGTACAAAACCCCTGCCAGTAGGTGTCACTGGTGACCACTGGTGACCCAAAGGAGAAGAAATGCCTTTTATTTTGTTTGTTTGTTTGTTTGCTTGTTTTGGAGACGGTCCCAGATACACACTCCCAGTCTGGCCTCTCAGAAGAACTAGGAGCCTGGCTTTGTTTGTGTGTGTGTGTGTGTGTGTGTGTGTGTGTGTGTGTGTGTGTGTGTGTTTGGGACAGCGTCCTCCCCAAGCTAGGCTGGAATACATCCTCTTGCTTCTGCTGGGATTGAAGATGTACACCGCTATAACATGCTTCTGTTTGAAGTCTGATTTTTTTTTTTTACTAATACATCAAAATAATAAAACATACACCAAAAGCATAGACATTAACTCACGAAGCTGATTTATAACAGATTTCATGTTACAGGTGTGTCTAGTAGAAATGCATATCCTCACACTGTTGACTTGAATTCTTCCACAATAAATCTGCCAAAACTGTTAATACCAAGCAAGGGCATGGCCCTGGGAGAGACAGCCTCCCCACATGCCGGACTCTCTGAGCAGTTCACTAAAGGGCCCAAGGCAGCAGGCAGAACTGGAGGCGGGGCCCCGGCTTTCAGCTGGCTACTTCATCTCTACTGATTTTCTTGTTGGTAGAAATGGAGCTCAGGACCTTACATGTGCTAAACACGCGCTCTGCACTGGGCTCCCCACCCTCAGCCGTGTGCTTGGTTTTTGCTTCCTTCTAATCTTTTGTTCTTCCGTTTTCTTTGTCCTATATACGGGGGGTGGGGGGGGGGTGGCGTGGAGAGAGAGAGAGGTCACACATGGGTGCTGTCCAGTGCAGCTGTGGTATGGGTGTCTCAAAGGCTCCTACAGTGCGGTTTCCAATGAGAAAATCTCGTTTCAGGTTCTGAGCAACATCCATACGGTCCGAGCGGTCTGGCAGCCTAAAAAGCCCAAAACGTGGACCTTTTCTCCCCAGGTAAGTCATCTGCTGAGTGGGTTTCTTCACCTGTGGAGTGTATGATCCAGCCCGAGGCTCCCCAAGTGTGGTGATGGAGCATGCGGTGCAGAGGGTCAAGTGGAAATCTTGATTGTTCTCTGACGATATGGGCAAAGATCCCTGGGGCCCCTGAATCACTGAAGCTGGGGCTTCTGGGAGTCACCCCTCTCAGTTTAAGGAAATGTCCCTTGATGGAGCAGAAAGCAAGAACATAAGATTAGGATTGGGATAATTTTCAAGAATGAAATCTCCCAACTGCGCTAATGGCTCTTGTATTTCCCTCAGATAAAAATCAGAGCCAGCACCTCGGGGTCTGGTGCCTTACACCCAGATCCTGTCAGGCTGGGGTGAGGGTAGGGCTTCGAGCCACTGAGTCAGTTCACACAGACGCCAGTGAGTCAATGATTTCTTCTTGTTCTTTTTACAGTATTATTTGTGGTTTACTTTTTTCCTACCTCCAAGGACTCATTATTTTAGCATTCGCTGCCCTCCCACAACTGACTCCATTGTTCCACGGCCATCTAGAAGCCCTTCATTTCCCTTCCTCTTACTGCGTCAGGTCTGAACACAAGGGTCAGGGAGAGGACACAGGCAGTGCTGGAGGCCCAGCCACCTCTCTTGATGTGGCATGCGTCCTTGTCTGTGGCACAACTCCTCAAAGCCCTTGGTTCCCCTCACCCCCTCCAGGGAGCACTGCTGGTCCCTTGGCTCAGACCTTCACGGTTGCTGCCTGTCGCTTGCATGTGCAGTGTTAGGGTCGGGTTTTCTGTTTTCCCAGGGTGTGTGTGAGGAGGAGGGAGGAGGGAGGAGGGAGGAGGGAGCTTCTTGAATGCTCTAGTCACGTGGGAGTTTGCATGTGCATACACACACATCTGTGACTAGCTAAAATATCCACTGCTGGTGGACACTGGCCGTGGACAGGCCACGGGCACTGTGGTCTTTAGTCCTTGGCTGTCTGTGAGTTGGGTGCCGTGTACCATTCAGGTAGAGCACAGTGCTCATGAGGCTCCAAGGATGTTGGAAGCGTGGTGGTGAGAGAAGAGGAGGGTTCGTTCCTTAGGCCCAAGGAAGATTTTGAACAGGGGAAAGTAAACCTTGGGGAATGGGTAGGGTTTTCTAGGCAGGAAAGGAGGGTCCAGGGAGATGGAATGGATTGAACAAAGGGAATGGGATGTCTGTAAGGCAGGAGTCAGGACAAGTGTGCGTTGGTCTTTGACTTTAGTTTTGCTTACAAAGAGCAGTAGTTAGTGTAAATAAAACATACAGGACTGGGGACTGACTTAAAGTCGTTTGCTTCTTTGCCTGTTCTTAGCAAAAAATTAAGAAAGTTGAAGGTAATTTCCCTGTCAACAGAGAAGCTAAATTTTTCTACTTCTCATCGTTGACATGTGAATCTGGTCCATCTACTTTCAAGAAAGTGTCTGTTTGTTTGGTTTACATTTGTCTGTTTTAGCACGTCCATGTGAGCATGGATGACACAATGTAAGTGAAGGTCAGAGGGCAGCTTGAGGGGTCAGTGCTCTACTTCTACCCTGTGGGTCCAGAGAGCAAACTCAAGTCTTCAGGCCAGCAGCAAGCCCTGTACTCACTGAGCCATCGCCATGGCCCCCATCACCCTGGCCCCCATCTCCCTCTGTTCCGGTGCAAAGGCGAGAGCCCTTTGCGGATGGCTGGGGCTGGAAGCCTGGCCCACTCTTCACTTTTGTCAGTAACTTTGGTCTCCTTGTCATTCTAGGTCACTGGCATCTTACCATGCTTGCTCGATGGTGACTGTTTCATCAGGTCCAATTCCTCAACTCCAGACCTTGGGTTATTATTTGAACTTGGAATTTCTTACATTCGAAATGTATGTCAAAGTTGAAAGACAAACTGTACTCTGTTCTGGTGTATCAAAGGGGAACAATTAGAAATGTGTCTGAGTTATAAGCAAAATAATAGAAGCTGTGTTAGCTGCTCTTCTGTTGCTGTGGTAAAATGCCCTGACAAAAGCAGCTTCGGGGAAGAGTTTATTCTGGCTTACAGTTCTCGGGACTCATTCCGTTGCGGCAGGAAAGGCGTGCCAGGCAGCAGAGGGAGGCAGACTATGAACAGGAAGTGGGACTGGACTAGAAACCTCAAGACCCACCCCAGTGACCCACTTCCTCCAACACAGTCCACCTCCTAAAGGTTTTATACCCCAAATCCCAAACAGCAGTACCAGGTGGGGACCAGGTATTCAAACACACATACCTGGGGGACATTCCCACTTAAACCACAGTGGAGGATTTCTGTGGATCAGAAATTGAACTATGAGGGAACCAGAGTGGTGACGATTGTCATTTTTTAAAAAAGTATTACATTTATTCCTGGGCACAGCATGGCAGTCAGGGAACAGTTGTAGGGTCGACTCTCTCCTTGGACCATGTGGTCTCAGGCATCAAACTCCAGTCGTCAGGCTTGGCAACAGACAGCTTGACTCACTGAGCCTTCTTACTGCCCTGGTTCTTGATTTTTATGTGGTACTGCTAAGTGGTATTTAAGGCAGCAAAGGGGTATTTGTTGGCATTTATAGCATCATTGAACCCCAGTTGCTTTTAAAAAACAAAAACTCATAAAGGATGGGACTTTCCAGAGGTAATTCAAAAGTCCTGAGGGCATTCTGTCTTCTAGAGCTGAGTCCTCTTAACTTTGTAGGTCACAGTTCTCACTCAGGGACTTGAGAGGGTGGCAGGGGAACAGGCTAAGTGTGCTTTAATGTTATCATGAGAATACTAAGCCCACCGGTGTGCACCCTCACTAGTGACTCCTGTGTCTGGGCATAGCTTGAGAGGTATAGCTTATAAACGTGACAGCTGCCTCACAGGGAGCTGCCACAGGAAGATCATGTTGATTTACTGCATTGTCCTGTACATCTTGAAGACAGATGGGTAGGACACGAGAAGAGCCAAGTGAGCCCCAGTGGTCCCTGGCAATTGGCAGGAGGGCTGAGCTTCCTAGCAGAGGATTATAGGCATGTTTCTCTGTGTCTCAGCAGCCACTTCCCAAATAACCACTCAGGGGCTTACTATTAATTCTAAATGCTTAGCTGATAGCTCAGGCTTATTACTAACTAGCTTTTACAACTTAAATTAACCCATATTTCTTATCTAAGTTCTACCATGTGGCTCATGGCTTGTTACCTCATTTTGTACATGTCCTGCTTCCTTTATGTCTAGTTAGTGACTCCCCAGACTCCACCTTTCTTCTTCCCAGTGTCCTTAGTTTGGTTCTCCCCACTAACCTTATCCTATCCAGCTATTGGCCAGTCAGATTATTTATTAAACCAATCACAGCAACATATATTCACACAGTGTAAAGGAATATTCCACAGGGAATCCTTGAGTTATTGATTCCTATATTCCATCCCCCTACAAAATAAAGCTTCAAAATGTCATGTAGTATCCTGTGATTTGACATTGTCCCCAAACTGTGTATAGCACTGGAGATCTAATAGCAACAGTTACCTCAGAATTGGGTTTAAGTGACCTTTCAAAGCGACTGTGACAAAGCAGGATTGTCATTTGAAGTCCCACTTTTAGCATCTGACCTGAAGGTGAAATGGAGCCCTGGTGTGTCGTATCTTATTTTCTTTCAGGGGCAGCTTAGTCCTTAGAGTGAGTGTTAGCTGTGCTCCATCCAGAGGGCTTGGGTTGTGCTTATGGCTTATGACACCATTCTGTGTGCCTGTTTTATTTCATAGTCTACTGGTGAGAGAGGAGAGTTAAGCTGTGGCTGGGTATTTCTTAAGCTTTTTGATGCCAGCGGAGTTCCTATTCCAGCAAAGTAAGTGGGCTTCTTTTTCCTCACAAATGGGCAACTTCGTAGAAAATTCCTAGGACTATCTACCTCAGGTTTATTCTGTTACCATTTCAGTGAGTTTTGGGAAGAGGGCTTTTCATATTGATCGCAGTGTCCGAGGGAGCATGGGGAAACAGTACACAGTCTCACCCGAGTGAAACGCTTGCATGGCTGCCTGCTGAGAGCATTCAGTCTCTAGTCCTTATGGTGTCACCGCACACACCAGGCTGGAAATAGAGCCTGGCATTCTTCAGAAGGCTGGGTCTGCAGTCCTCTGCCTTCCCACAGCTGTAAACACATTGAAGCCATAAGAGCAAAGCCTGGGCCAGTACCTGTGCTCACACACAAGGGTGAGGGGATCGTCTCCCCGTCTCAGAAACTAACAAGAAAATAGATAATCTTAAACTGGGGAATGTTGCTGGAGAGCTGCTTTCCAGGTTCCACCAAGCCCCACAGTCCCACAATCCACGTATAAAATAATCACTCAGACACTTATATTACTTACAAACTGTATGGCCATGGCAGGCTTCTTGCTAACTGTTCTTTTATCTTAAATTAACCCATTCTTATAAATCTATACTTTGCCACGTGGCTGGTGGCTTACCGGCGTCTTTACATGCTGCTTGTCCTGGCGGTGACTGCAGTGTCTCTCCTCCTTCTTCCTGTTTCCCCAATTCTCCTCTCTCTTTGTCCCGCCTATACTTCCTGCCTGGTCACTGACCATCAGTGTTTTATTTATGGACCAATCAAAGCAACAGATTTGACATACAGCCCATCCCACAGCACTTCCCCTTTTCTTTTCTTTTTTTTTTTTTTTTTTTTTTTTTTAAGGAAGGTTTTAACTTTTACACATCTCCAAAGACAGCTTGGTATATTTGGGAATTTGGCCGTAGCTTCTCTTACTACTTCCTGCTGGAGGGGGCGCTGTATCTTATGGGGACACAAAGAAAATTTAAGGATCATGGAGTAGTCCATGAGGCTGTATCATCTGAGCCAGTTGCCTTGAAACGATTCTGGATGTTGGATCATCTGGGCCATGGTGTCATCGGAGACCTTTCAGGGGGTCTTGGCTGGTCAAACCTGATGTATCTTAATCTGGAACAAATCCACAGCCTCTGGCTTTCTGTGGAAACAAAAGCAGAACCTCTTTTCCAAAGCAACATATCCTTAAATCCGAATTTTGAAGTCAAGGTATCTTTAAAATATACATTTTGGCATAACTCAACAGCTTTTGCAATCAAATGTTTTTTTTTTCAGTTATGAATATCAAAGAGAACATAATCCAGATTCTCTGTTTGGTAGCCATCTCTACGTGGCTTATTTTTTATATTACCTTGAGCCTATTGCTTTAAACTGCACCATTATAAGACTGAAACGGCGGTGTGGCTACTGGCTCCGCCCATTTCAGCTTACCAACATGGCGTTGTCCGCCAGTTCTGTGAGTCATCAAGTCTCAGAAATAGTGGGTCTAAGCTTTTATCAAAGCAGCGTATAGCCCAGAAACCTTTTTTTTTAAAAATACTAGTAAAGACTAAATCTACCACACAGCTTAATTTGCCGCTGACAGATGCCTCATTTCCGCCATACTGCCGGTCAAACACACACGCCAGGAACCTGCCAGTGTTCAAACCTGAGTTTTGTGGTATCTAGCTGCCCTTATGAGACATGAAGCAGGAACCTGGTTTTGGCTCTGTTTAGAATTGGTTATTAAATATTCTCAGGTTTAAGGTGGAAACTTGAGCCGTTGGGCACCATATGTTGCTGGAGGGCTTCTCTCCAGGTTCCATTAAGCCCCGCAGTCCCACAATCCACATATAAAAACTCAGACACTTATATTACTTACAAACTGTATGGCAGTGACAGGCTTCTTGCTAACTGTTCTTTTATCTTAAATTAACCCATTCTTATAAATCTATACCTTGTCACATGGCTGGTGGCTTACCGGCGTTTTTACATGCTGCTTGTCCTGGCGGTGGCTGCAGTGTCTCTCCCCCTTCTTCCTGTTTCCCCAATTCTCCTCTCTTCCTCTCTCTTTGTCCCGCCTATACTTCCTGCCTGGTCACTGACCATCAGTGTTTTATTTATGGACCAATCAAAGCAACAGATTTGACATACAGACCATCCCACAGCAGGGGAAATGAAGACTTGAGTCAAGGACATAAGCAGTAAACTTACAGGAAGGATACAGGTGGGCAGCCAGAGGGACAGACCAGGACTGGGACTCTGGGTGGGAAGTTGGACCGTCCGGAGCTTTGGACCCAGCTCTTCCTGGGTGATGGTTCAGGTTCCGTAGCATCTGCAGGTCTCAGTTTCCTCCTCTTCAATCTGGAGATTATTTCCTGTCTCAAGGCCTCATGTGAGGATTACTTTATGCAACACTTCCCTCGTGCTCTTCTTTCTCACCAGTGGGCAGAGTTAAGAGTCCTGGCCACTGGTTATAGCTGACATCACCCTAGCAGGAAGGAAAGGGCATTTGTTACCACTGGGTTGTAATGGAACCCTGATTTCTTACAATTTTTTAAAAATGTATGTTATACTTAGTATCTCTAAAATTATGTTACAATATAGCTTAGGGTTATATTGCACTTGGTAGAGGAGATAAGGAAATGCACATGTCCACCTTTCCAGAAGTGGAGTCACAGCTCTCTTTAATCCCCTCCAGTGTATGTCGTGTGAAGGAAATTGTAGAATGATGTGACCAGTGTGCCTCCACTTTTGTTCATTTGCGCTGTGTGGGTGGATCCAGGTCAACTGCTCCAAGGAGCAGAGTGGGAGTAACTTTTCGCTTCACTTCCATAAAAGAGGAGCACATGGGACCCAGGGGTAACAACTCAGAGAGCCGGTGCCTGCCTAGCAAGAGAGAGAGGGAAGTGTGGGGAATATATAGAAACTCATAATGACTTCATTGCACATAATGACTCAATACATTTGAGAAACGAGAGCCATTACTTCTTGGCACAAATCATTAAAGTCAAATCATTTTAGTGACGTCAGAACCTTCTTCTTCCCATGGAAAACCACAGTTTCTGCAGTTAGTGCTGAGGAGAGCGTCTGTCTGTTAAGATGTTACTCATGAAAGAGTCAGGACCTTGATTCTCATTTACCAGTGAGTTGAATAAAGTGCCCGTGAATACCTTTGTGCTGAAAAGTATTCCTGGCTGAGTCTAGTTCACAGACACCCATGACGTAGACTCATCATGTATACTGTTCTTTTGCAGAACGTATGAACTCTTCTTGAAAGGCGGCACTCCTTACGAAAAAGGCGTTGAAGTGGACCCTTCAGTGTCCAGAAGAGGTACAGCCCACGTGTAACCCTCTGTCAGGGGCTTCTTAGCACCGTGACCCTGCCGTAAGCAAGTTAAAGGAGGGAGGGGTTATTTGGACCCACACTTCCACAGGGTTTAGTCTGTGGTCACTGCGCCGTTGCTTTGGGTCTGTGTCACCAAAGAGCGTCAGGGTCAAGTGTGTGGTGAAGAAGTTCTTCACCCATGATGGCTGGGAAGTGGAGGGCCGAAGGGCAAGGGTCCCTATGTCTCCCAGTGGCCCAAAGGTGTCCCTGAAGGCCCTACCCTCAAAAGGTCCCACTACCTCTTCTTTACAAGTCTTTAAAAAAAAAAAAAAAGATTTGTTTTGTGTGTGTGTGTGTGTGTGTGTGTGTGTGTGTGTGTGTGTGTGTATGTATGTATGAATGTCTGTACCACGCGCATGCTTGGTGCCTGTGGAGGTAAGAAGAGGGTGTCAGAGGCCCTGGAACTGCAGTTACAGATGGTTGTGAGGCACTATGTGGGTGCTGGGAACTGAACCTGGGTCCTCCGCAAGAGCAGCAAGTGCTCTTAACCACTGAGCATCTCTCCAGCCCTCATAGGCCTTTGAGTGATGTCTCAATCCAAACTGCATCACCCTCCCTTCCTTAAAGAGGAAGCAAGCAATGGAGAGCGAGAATGCAACTGTTTCCTCACGAGACACTCTCCACTCAGAATCAAAACCTTAATGTGTCACTAGTATGGAAATTAAGCCACTTTCATCTGAGTGTTTGGCTTTTGCTAACACGTCTGAGACTCTAAGGTAGGCACCTGTGGAGAATGGGGACCTGTCTCAGCTCCTTGTTATTGGACACTGGAATGATACTTGGCTTAGTTGGGGTTTCTATTGCTGTGAAGAGATACCATGACCACGGCAACTCTATAAGGAAAACGTTTAATTAGGGCTGGCTTATAGTTCAGAGGTTTAGTCCATTATCATGGTGGCGGGAAGCATGGTGGCAAACAGGCAGACATGGTGCTAGAAAAGAGCTGAGAGGTCTACATCTTGATCCACAGACAATAGGAGGTGATCTGTCACACTGGGCATAGCTTAAGCATAGGAGACCTCAGAACCCCCCCCCACAGTGACACATGTCCTCCAACAAGGATGCAACTATTCCAGCAAGCCACACTTCCCAACAGTGCCACTCCCTTTGGGGGCCATTTTCTTGGAAATCACCACAGTAGTCCGTCATGGAAGGAAGTCAGGGCAGGACTCAAACAGGGCAGGAGCCTGGTGCTTACTGGCTTGCTCCTCATGGCTTGCTCAGCCTGCTTTCTTATAAAACTCAGGACCACCAGCCCAGGGGTAGCCCCACCCACAATGGGCTGGACCTTCCCCCATCAATCACTGATTAAGAAGAAAATGCCATACAGGCTTACCTGCAACCTGACCTTTAGTTTTGTTTGGTTTTTGATTTTTGGTTTTTGTTTTTTTTGTTTTTTTGGTTTGGTTTTTTTTGTTGTTGTTGTTGTTGTTTTGTTTTGTTTTGTTTTTTGAGACCAGGTTTCTCTGTAGCATTGGAGCCTTTCCTGGAACTCACGCTGTAGACCGACTGGCCTGGAACTCACAGAGATTCACCTGTCTCTGCCTCCCAAGTGCTGAGATTAAAGGCCTGCACTACCACCACCCAACTGCAACCTGATCTTATGAAGACATTTTCTCAACTGAGGTTCCCATCTCTCAGATGACTTTAGCTTGTGTCAAGTTGACATAAAACTGCCAGCATAATACTTGTGACAGATATAGAAGGAGTAGGACAAGCTAATTCAAAGGATATTTGAATGTGTGTCAGGTTGCCCTCCAAAAGAACCTGAGTGCCCTTAATACCATCCACCCAGCAGTGTGCTGGAGAAGCAGGAAAATGGACAGTAAGACAGATAGGGTCCTTCCTCATAGAGTGAGAGTCCACAGACATGCAGTACCTTGGCACTCCTCCACCCTCTTGGTCCTGGCTTGGTGCTCCCGACCCTTGCCACTGCCCCACAGTACAGGGTCCCACCTTTCAGAAGAGACAGGGCTTTGGAGTCTGTGGATCTGTTGGGTTTACCTGGAGCCAGGTGTGTTTTGTCAGCTCCCTTTCTTCACGGCGCAGCCATCACGGTGCCTGTGAGGTACCCTCTCGAGACTCATAGGCATTCATGTCAAGACAGGCTCACAGAAGCTGGGTGGGGACCACTGCCTTTCATGCAATCCAGCACCACTGGCTGTAAGATTGTCACGGAATATTTGTTTAAATGAGCACTGTCCCAAGCACTTAAGCTCTGTCTCCATGTTCCTGATGTCTTTGTAGCACAGGGCAGTGTTTTCCGTCAGATGATAAGCATGCGGAGGCAGCCTCAACTGCTGGTGAAGCTGCGGTCTCTGAACAGGAGGTCCAGGGCCATGCTCAGGTGAGTGGCTGGCCTGACCCTCTCGGGGATAACTGGGGTGGGGGCTTCTTTCTTGACTTTCGTCAGTTGCTCTTTGCATCTTTGAGTACTCTGCCAAAATCCATACAGGCAACAGAATAGTAGTAAGGCTTCGATTCACTTCCTCTCCAGTTAGCTCAAATGGTAGATGTAAGGCCAGGGGAGGTAGCTCAGTGGTTAACAGCACTTGCAGAGGACCTGTGTTTGTTTCCCAATACCCATGTCAGGCAGCTTACAGCCATCATAACTCCATCTCTAGGGGATACAATGCCCGCTTCTGACTTCCCTGGGTGCCTGCACACATGTGATACACACACATATACACCTAGGTTGTTTTGTTTTGTTTTGTTTTAATGAGGCATAATGTCTTTTTTCTTTAAAATTTTTTTTAAAATTATATATACATATACAGTGTTCTGCCTGCGTGTATTCCTGCACACCAGAAGAGTGCACCAGATCTCATTATAGATGGTTTTGAGCCACCATGTGGTTGCTGGGAATTTAACTCAGGATCTCTGGAAGAGCAGCCAGTGCTCTTAACCTCTGAGTCATTCTCCAGCCCTAGGATTTTAAATGATAGATATCATGTTAGATAATTTAGATACTCTTGGATAGACAGGGCTTACCAGTGTCGCCCTGTCCTAAGGGACCTGCTTTTCCATGTCAGGGTTAAGAAGACTAATCCGTGTGTAGGAAAATTCCCTTTTGACCAAGCAGTTCTCAAGTCTTGACAAATGTACATGATGGTGTAACAGTCCCTGCATTCTCATTCTCTCGTTGAGAAAAAAGCTGTCTCCTGTCGATGGGCTCCCCAGCTCCAGCCTCAAGCAGCCACTCATGTCTTCCTCCTTAACACCTCTCTTTTCCAAACCATCAGGAGTGGTACTGTGTAGACTCGGAATCTGCTTTCTTTCACTCAGCAAAATGCACTGGCGGCTCAGCCAGGCTGCGGGTATGTTGGTAACTTGGTCCTTTTCATTCTAAATGGTGTTTCTAGATCTGATCAGTCAGGAATCAAACTTCCCCAAATACTTGCATATAATGTTTACATACAGTGCATCTGTCTACATTCCTTATGGGTACAAATGCCTAGGAGTGGAGCTACTAGCTCATATCGTGCCGCCTTAACTTGATAAGAAGCTACCAGGCTGTTGTCCACATGACTGTGCTGTCTACACTGCCTAGCAAAGCATCTGTTTCAGTTACTGGGCATTCTTGACAGCACTCGGTATTATCTATTTGGGGGGAGGGGATGGACCATTCTGATGTGAGAAATGTTTACCCCTGTTGTTTTGACTTGAATTTCCTTGGGGTGATGATTTTACGTGAGTGATATATATCTCAGGTCTGCCAGCGCCTCACTCAGTGCCCTGTAGTCATGTAAGCATCTCTCCCAGGAGCTCACACTTTAAAACAATGTCAGCCCTACGAAGCTGCAATAAGACTTGATAAAAGGAAGCATATAAAAACAATTCGCCTCTATTTATAATATGCGGCACACACCCAGACACAGTGGTGCCCGCTGTGTGCGCCAGTGTAATTATTTCATACATAGATAAATGTAAATGCCGTTCCAGGATTTGTTCAAATGAGCATGCGTGTTAGCTGGTAAGCTCGGGGAACTTAAATAGGCCTTGAAGGGCCGGAGAGGTGTGACTGTGGGGCACGTAGGGAGCCAGGGGGAGGGAAAAATATATATAGGGTGGAGCCTGCTGCAGAGGGCCACCCTGCCAGGACCTGCTTACTGCTCACCAGTCAACGGGGTGGGGAAGAGGTGCCAGGAAGATGGCTCACAGGTCGAGGTGTTTGCCGCTGAGTCAGACGAGGTGAAGGAGAGAAACATCTCCTGAAGGTGGTCTTCTTTCCCCTGCGTACGCGCTATGGCATGCGCATACCCACGCACACAAGTGAGTGGTATGGTTTTAAAATTTGTAATGAAGCAGGAAAGTGAAAGAAGGCTTGGTCTGCCCCTCGAACATGGCTGTTTTCAGCCCAGGTTGAGCTCTCAGTCCAGACAGCCCTTGTTCTAGCCTCATGCTGAAATGTGAGGTATACTTACAGTTCAGTCTGTCGGCAACCATTAATAATATGCTCGTGGATCTTAGCTACTCTTGGCTTTCTTTTATTTTTTTTTTCCTCCTTAGATATCCATAGAGCCTCTAATCCACCTCCCCTACTTTTGGCCAATCTTATTTGAAAAATTGTTCCTTTTCAAGGTGAAGAAAACAAAAGCCTCACAGTAGCAGCCTTTATAAGAGAAATGTCTGTCTTCATCCTTCTTATTGCTGCTGCCTGCTGCTCAGCTGCGGCCAGACTCCAGCTCTTAATGCTGTTTCCTTGGCTCAAATTCTGCTTCTCAGATACACTTTACTGTCTCGGGATCAAACTGGCCTGTGTGGCACAGGGGTCAGGAAGGCAGCCATCCGTCTGAAGTGCTGAATGCTGCCCTGTGTTGTAGGGTCATGAGCCAAAGCCCAGACGTCAGGGACCCACCTTACAGTGTGCAGCTCACAGTAGGCACAGAAACAGATGTGCGACATGATTTCCAAGTAGAGCTCTTCCTGCTTGTGTGTCCTCTTGTGTTCCTCGGAGATTTCCCTCCCGCTGTCCCCAGCCTCTCCTGCCTGTCTGCTGTGTGGACCCTCAGACTTGAGCTATGTCTGGGAATTGCCATTCTACTTTGAGCACCCTGTGGATGTGAGCCAAGCACTGGTTGGCTCTCATGGAAACCAGGCCATGCATGTATGGACTTTCTGGGCCCAGAGGATTATGGGCTGTGAGACTTGTGCTGTGGGTTCAAGGTGAGAGGCATGTGAGCTTTACACACAGTTCTCCGAGCTTCCACACCAGGGAAGGGAAGACAGGCAGGGTTCTCCTGTTCAGCATCCTCACTTCCCTAACAAGCCACTCTCCATGGGTTCCAGAAGGGTAATGACACTTTCCACATTATCTCCCCCTTTCACAGGTATATCCCACTTCTAGCCCCATCCTCCCCTGTTGACGAGCTTCATCCCTGTTTAAATACAGTTCTGTTCTACTCAGTGGTGAGAGAGGCTCCATTATGCCAAGACACATATAACAGTGTAGGCAGAGCCCCTGGCAAGAAGCCCAGACTGAATTTTCATCGGTGCCCATTTTCACCTAAGACTCAGCTCCTGCTTGCTTGTGGCCCCTCACCCATCCAGCAGTTTTGCATAGGCCCTAGGTATATATCATTTGTGTGTCAGAAGACATGAAGATACAAAGTGCAGAGCCACCTCTTCTGGGTTCTCGAAACAAGAGCTTCTCGGTGTAGCCCTGGCTGTCTTGCAACTTGCTCTGTAGACCAGGCTGGCCTTGAACTCAGAGATCTGCCTGCCTCTGCCCCCTGAGTATTGGCATTAAAGGCGTGTGCCACCATCACCCGGCTAAGACCCACTTCTTGAACCAGTTTCTTTGAACAAGGAAGGACGTACACCTCCTGGGCCCATAGCCTCAGTTTGTGGTTGCTGTTACCTGACAGTAACTCCATGTTCAACTCCACCAACACTTGTCCCATTTTCCTTCTTTCTTTCTTTCTTCCTTCCTTCCTTCCTTCCTTCCTTTCTTTCTTTCTCTTCCTCCCTCCTCCTCCCTCCCTCCCTCCCTTCCTCCCTCCCTCCTCCCTCCCTCTCTCTCTCTCTCTCTCTCTCTCTCTCTCTCTCTCTCTCTCTTTCTCTCTTTCTTTCTCTCTTTCTTTCTTTCTTTTTTTCTGAGATAGGGTATCTCTACTATGTATCTCTGGCTCTCCTGGAACTCCCTATGAAGGCCAGACTGGCCTTGAACTCACAGAGATCCATCTGCCTCTGCCTCCTGAGCGCTGATATTAAAGACATGGACCACCCCCACACCCCACCTGGAGTCATTTTCCAAAGGGGCTTAACTTGATTCAGTCTGACCCAAGGCATACTTCTATGTCCTGAGGAGAGAGTTCTGAGTTGAAGCTCTCGGGGTTCTGAATGTCAGGAAACATTGGTCCAGAGCAGTGGTCTCTATAATCCCTACGAAGTTATTTTCCTTCATCTGTTTAGTGTTTTTCCATCCATTTCTCTCTTTAACTTATAGTTTACTCTTATTTAAAGTATGGTAAGAATGTTATTGCTGGACCCATTCATTCCATTTCCCGCACTCTGTTCCTGTTTGCTGATTTCCAGGTGGAGTTAAAGGAAAGTGTGTTTTCACTTCTTGGGCTCAGCCTTTAGCTTAGAACTTTCTGGTCATCTTAGGTGTGGAAAAAATGAGAAAATTTCTATGAGACACCATTGCCTCATGAAGAAGGGAAGTGGAGGGAAAGGAGTGCCCACACTAAGGAGTGCCCACGCCCTCCAGACAGATGGAGCAAACAGATCTGTAGGAAAAGGGGGCAGTGGAAGGAAGGAAGGGCCCACCCCTTCCCCTGGCAGAATCAGTGAGGTCTCCAGCATGAGCCCTGTACTTGGCACGCCATGGAGCACTGCCCACAGAGGCCACAGCAGACGGAGAATACCCCAGGAGTCCCAGCATAGTGGCATCGGCACTGTGAGTGGTCCTCAGCTGTCAGCCCATGAAATCTAGCTTGACTTTATACCACGTCGGTATTTTTTCGTGCTCAGTGAACCGAATAGTGCATGTGACTATGGTAAGACACCCTAGAAATGCAGGGATAAGGAGTGGCTGGGGATGCTCCTCTCCATTCCGTGAAGCTACTTACCCATAGACTCCTTTGCTCCTGCACTCCAGCCTAACGGCCACACCCATCTCCTCTTCCAACCAGCCAGAAGCCTGAGCATCAGCTGTGGGATCATTGTCCCTTCTAAAATTCACTAGATATTAAAATAAAGGATTAATTATAAAAATTGAGGCTAATTTTTTGTAACCTTTGAATTATGTTTTTCCTGCATCTGAAGGAAGCCTCTTGTAGATAACATAGTTGAACTTACTTTTAAAATTCTTTCTTCTAATCTATACATTTTGATTGGGGAGTTTTGATCCGCTTACATTTAATATAGTTGCCCATGGGGAGTGCCATCATTTTGTCATTTTTATTACTTATTTTCTGTATGTCTTATAACTTTTTTCTTTCATATAGTTTTCCTTTCTGTTTAGTTGATTTTTTTTGGCACTGACACTTTTCCATTTCCATTTGTGTATAGTCTGTAGATTATGTATATTTGTGTGTGTGTGTGTGTGTGTGTGTGTGTGTGTGTTTACCATGGAAATTTTTTTATATATTGCACCACAAAGTTATAATAATCTATTTTAAATTAGTACCATCTAAACTTTAATATTAAATTGTTGGTTTTTGGTTGTTTTTTTTTTTTTTTTTTTTGAGCCCTTGCTATATACTAGACACTGTATTAAATGCTACACTTGCTTCATTTTAATCCTTTCAGTAACCTGAAATTCCGGTATTACACTTGGCATCCTACAAATAAAGAAACAAAAGCACACAGAGAGTGATTAATTAATCCCTCGTCTGACTGCTAGGAAGTAGCAAAGTCAGGATTCATTTCAGGTCTGTCCCGCCTCCTGTGTCCCACCCAGCCCATGAACAGTCTGAACTGGCATTTCCTCTTCTTCCACCACATCAGGCTTGGCAGCAACAGGCTTTTGTTCAAGCTTGTAGCTCACTAGTCCCTTTCCAAAACAACACATTAATGACTTTCCTTTTGATTTGACATTTAACACGGGTGTATACACTAGCGTAGAAGCACAAGCATGCAGCCCAGTGCTGAGACATAAAAGTGTGTATCTGAGGAGTCCATTTATCTCTGGTTTCATGTGCCCAAGTTGTGATGTAAGTTTTCCTTTAAGCTGTAAAATCTTTTTTCCAATAATAAAGTATAACTTGGAACTGTTCATTCAAGTCATACCCAGAAGAAAAAATCCAGTAGGTTGGACTGAAAGGGTCTGTTTAATGAATGCCTCTCTTCTCCTGTTAGCCTGCTGCCAGAAACCTTGGTGGGAAGTATGTGCTCCGCTCATATACTGATATTTTACCGACAAATTCTTGGAGATGTACTCCTGAGAGACAGGGCGAACCTGCAAAGTGCTGGTAAGTTTGGGCTGTTCCCTGTGCTAATGCTGTAACCCTGGAAGGTATATGGCTGTGCCTGCCTGTACCTCCTGCCTGCAGATGTGCTGGGGTCAGCACATCACTTAGGAGCAGCTTTGTGAGCTCACATATAGTCGGTTCTTTCCCACTAATTTTCCATTCTGGGGCTTTCAGATCCTGAGCCTGGGTAGAAACACTTTTCTTTTCGGTCTTGGAATCACCTGTTTTCACCTGTGACCTATGCATGCCATCTTTTCAGGAAGAAACCAGAGTCATGCCAAATAGCTGTTCTTAAAATATTGAAGTGTGTCTGTGGGTCACAAGTCAGTAAATCAAATAGTGTTCTAGTTTCTATGCACTGTTTTATCCTTGGTATTTCTCTTTAATTTTGTGTATGTGTAGTGGATGTGCAAGGGTGCACATGAATGCATGTGGGTGTCGAGGTCCAAGCTTAGTATTGGGCATCTTCGTCCTTCATCCCTACCTTATTCACTGAGGGAGGGCCTCAGCTGAGCCGGAGCTCTCCCATACAGCTCGACTGGCTAGTTCTAGGATCCACTCTCTACTGGAGTATGAGTAGGCTGTTAGGCCCCACTGGCATTTGCGTGGGTTCTGGGGAGAGCAAACTCCAGTCCTTATGTTGGTACAGCATATGCTTCCACCATTCAACCGTCTCCCCAACCTTGGTCATTTGTTTTGAGTTCAAAACTTTTTTCCAAGTAAAATATTAAGAATAATTTTAAAAATCAACAAACTGTCATACATGAATGAACTCCCCAAGAGGAGCGCACGTGCTATAAGAACTTAGCCCCAAAGTAAAACATCTTAATTCTTTTTGTGTATCACCAAAACTAGAAATCAGTGTGTCCAGATATCTGTTGCCTGCTGGAGCTATGATGTTGTGCCATTGTGTGACGAATGAAATAAGTATGGCTGTAACCACCCTAATGGAGCAACCAGGCTTCAAAATAAAATAACACACGCCCTTTAGCCTTTTAGAATAATTGGTCTTAAGGAAACTTCACAGAGAGAATATGCACCGAGAAGACCTGAATTGATGTGCAGCAAGAAGAAAGGCTTCCATGAGCAGATAATATCAACAATGAAACCTGACAAGGGACTAGACCCATGGGGAGATGTGTGAGAGAATCATTTCTGATTAGAGTAACCGATGTGCCTGGAGGTCCAAGACAAGAAAATGCGTGGATGCTGGCATGATCGAAGTTGAGGGCAGGCAGGCATGGATGGAGCAGGAGCAGGGCAGCCTGGTGATGCCTCACACTGTGGACTGTTATATTCCCTGTTAGAGAGGAGTCTACGCCATCGTCTTCCCCAGTAATGTAGGACAAAGTCAAAAGAGGCACAGAAACATCCACAGAAATATTTGTGACTCCAGGGAGTGATTCTCGGCTTCAACCATCACGTGCCCTTGGCGTTAACAACTTGGAACCTTCACCAGGGTCCCTGCTCAGAAGCAGGCTTCCTGGCGTTCCTAGAGGCAAGGAGGCTGTTCTCTGCAGTTCTCTACTGAGGCACAGGATTGTGGAATATACTGCTCTTGGCATTCAGAAACAAATACTACTGCTTGAATGTGTCTCTTTCGAAATTCCTGGGTTGCCACTATGGTAGTCTTAAGAGGAAGGGCCTTTGAGAGGTCATCAGGGCAAGGGCAGTGCCCATGACCCTGTGAGTGGATGCAGGTGTCTTTGTAGAGGGCTTACTGCAGTGAATTCTAACTGCCCTTCTGCCTTCTTCCATACTCTTGTACAGAGGACACAGTATGGCCACCCTCACTGGCACCCCATTTCAGAACTTCCCAGATGTAGAGACACAGAAAAATTAAAGGGGACAGCTTTGAGCCTCTGAACCCTCTTGGGAGTCAAAGTGTGTAAAAGTGTTATCAGCAAATAATTGGCATAATAATTTTAACCTGAATACATATACTGAGATCAAATACAGTAAAATCCGAATAAAGTTTGAACTCTTCCTGATGTGTGTTTCAGATTTAATTAGTCATCCCATGCTGGCCACCTTCCCTATGCTCCTGGAACAGCCCGACGTGATGGATGCTCTCAGGGTGGGTACCACGTACTATGATGAAACCTGCTGTAACCTGGTATTTCCCAGTTCCTGTTCATTGTCTAGCTAACTCAGTTTCATCCTTCCAAGCATAATGAATATTACTCCCCAGGGGCTACCTTTCCTGAAGCAGGGGGACTGCTGAGTTCAGCACTGTACTTTCTGGCCTGTTACATTCTGCCATGTAAGATGCCCAAGAGGGTGCTCTAAGAGCGAAACTCCAGAGCAGTCTGTGGACAGCGGGCTAAACTTTCAGGAGAGTCAGGGTGAGCATAACATTCTTTAATTGAATTCAGCATACTGTGCTATCTGAAATAGCGGCTGGATATTAAAGTGAACAGTTTGAAATCTTGGATTTTGGGCTAAATTTGAATTTCCAAAACCACTGTCTTATGTGTCTCAGCCTGAAGCTTTAGTGTCAACAAAAAGAGAAGCCTTGTGACCATGCAAAGCTCATATACAGATAATATGGTAGGTGCCATGGCCAGGTTTGTTTTGGAAGCCTCAAAGATTTAATGAAAGCAGCAAATGATGATCAGAACTCTGTCTCATTAAAGATCCTTAGGTGAAAGGGACCTAATGAAAGGCTGGGGCCACACTTTGACCTGTTGACAGGGATGATGGCACAGATGTGGGGGGATCAACAGAAACCTTTTGAGGCAGATTGGATCCAGTCTGGCGTGATATATGGGGAGGAGCCATGAGTGGTCAAGACCAGAGGCTGCATGTGGAGATCGAGGAAGGCAGGGAGTGCTGGGTGACCAGGACGTTTCACTGAAGGATGATTCTTCTGGCAGTGCAGAGAGGCAGGAACAGCACATGTCCAGCAGGACTGTGGCCATGTCAGTTGAAATTCTTGCTGAGAGCAATGTCATGAGACAGGGAGGCATAAGCTCCCTTTTATAGGTTCTTTGTCTTCTAGGTAAAGGATTTTAGAAGAGACCCAGAAGGAAACTTGAGGAGTTTTATTAGGTTTTATCCATGAAGTAAGCTGTGTCCGGTGTTCTTGGACATAGCTTTCTTGAAGGGAAGCCATGGTCCAGTTATAATCCCATCTCGTGGTACAACCTTTAGAACAATGGGCTTTTATGGTTGAAGACGAGTTTGCCAGCTTTAATATCAGAGGAACCTACAAGAACAGAGCAAGAATATGTTCATATTGGATTCTGAGAGACAAAAACAACAGGACCAGCAGACTGAGGATCTCGGCCGATGCAGGGGGAGGGAGTTGGAAGAAGGAGAGGGCCAGGTGTACTTTCTAAGTCAGAGGTCAAGAAAGCAGGCAGGCTTCGTAGTGGAGGTCTGAGAAGCAGCCTGGGGTAGGGTGTTTAGAAAAGGGTTGTTCCTCACTCATGGTAGTCATCCAGCATGACTCCATTCCATAGTTACCCAAAGACGAAGGCTGGTGAAAGCCCTCTTCTCTTCTAGAACCATCTGGAATGAGTAGCTCTCTCTTTTGCTCTTTTTCCCTACAGGAAAAGGTGAAGGTTGACCTTGGGATTTCCACTGTCCTTGCCTCAAGAGCCTGATCACTTCTGCTCACATTTCATTGGCCAGAACCAGTCATGCGATCCTCTTAACTTGAAGGGAGCTGGGAAAGATAGGCTTCTGTTTGATTTAGAAGGAAAGGATTGGGTCTTGGTGAGGGGGCAGTGACCCCCCCAAAAAAAAAACACACACATGCTTTCTATCCCCACCGAGTCCCTCTGTGTGAAATCCTGCACTGCTTTCTGTGGGCTAAAAGCTAAGGTTGAGTCTTCATACCTGACTGACAAACAGTTGGCCATTTTCCAGACAGTGAGTCTAAGTTACTAAGTGGCATTCACATTAAGCCATATTGTCTAAGATTTACATTTGAAGTATGTGAGTCTCCTGGCTTTACTTAGCTGAGTTCAGTTTGTGATTAGTGTTTTAATAATAATGACACCTGGCCTGCTGTAAAAGGCTGTAGCTCTGGATAGGTTCTCTCAACCTAGAGGCAGTAGGTACAAGTTAATTGGGTGGGATGTCATAGTTCCAGGAGGTAGAAATAACCCTGACCATACCAAGACTG